>NC_057799.1:293974024-294274024 GCF_018294505.1 Triticum aestivum
GCCGGCCGGCGACCCCCCCCTCCGCCGACCGCCTCCTCCGGCGCCCTCCTCCGCCGCCGGGCCCTCCTCCGGCCAGGCGCCGCCGGCCCCTTCTTCTCCTCCGGCGAACGAGCCCGAACTCCGGCCAGATCCGATCCAGAGAAATCGTGCGTTGACTTTTCCCGTTCTCAAAAATCCTCTAAGTCATTTTATTTTACATTAAGTGCTCCTATTCGAGATGCCATAACTTTGTGCATGTAGCTCCGATTCATGCGTATAATATGTCAAATCGTTCGCCTCGTGATGCTCTACATTTTGTTCAATTTCACCATGTTCATTAGAGGTCATCTTGATGCCCAAATCTTCGTTGGAAGAGGGCTAGTTGCTATTAATCTCGGGTTCTTATCAGAACTTGGAGATTTGTCATTTTTGTATCATTTATTCTGTGCATCTTTTGAGCATGAGATCTACATGTGTTTTGAAGTATGCCATGCCATCTTTCCAGTGGTATAGCCCATGTATTTTTGTGATCTCTATGGTGACTAGAACAAGCATGCAAAGTAGGCCCCGTAATATTTCTTATTTCAGGGACTTAGTGATTTCTCTAAGTCTTTGTCTGCTGTAATTTTGTTGCCATATAAACTTGATGCTACAGAGAGGTCCATGCATATTTTGGATATGTTCAGTAAGGACGTTTTGTAGCTATAGATTTAATTGATCCATTCCTGCAATTATTTGCAATTTTAGAGCACCATAGCATGAATGAATCTTGCTCTACTTTAGCTATAAAATATTTCTGACAGATTCTTAACATGACATGCATTTTTGCCAAGCTTATTGTAGTTGATCCATACATGCTATGTAATTTTTTTTGCCATGTATAGCTTCATAAACATGCCATCTTGCTGTAGGTATGCTTGGTTTGTCATGTGTTGCTCTGTAGTGAGTGCATCAAGCTCACAAAGAGGCCTACATATTAATATTTCTGCCATGCTCTGCTTTCTGCTAAGTCTGAAACCTGATAACGAAACTTGCTATGTTTACATGCTTGCCATCATATCTTCTGGTCCTTTTTGGCTTATGGTCAGTAAGGGGCTTTTGTCATGTGCATATAGTAGAACACTACCATGCCTTGTTTTGCTATGTTAAGTTCCTGTAGCATATTGATTTCGTGCTCCGAACATTGCTACCTGATGCTGATTTCTGCCATGTCCAGTTTTTCACTAAGTCTGTGAACCTGTAATCTTTTGCACTTTTGCCATGCTTGTTTGAGCTTGATATGTTGTGAACTAGCAGTAGCTCAGTGTTCATCGTTTGTCAAGCATCTCCTGTAGATTACTGCCATGTGCTTTGTTGCTATGTTGGGATGCTGTAGTATTGTTACTTGTTGTATTTTAAGTGCTATCTTGCTGTTTATCGCAGATTAGTGTCATTCTTGTTTTGCTTGCCATTTGCAAACCGTGCATCCGATTCCGGTGATCTTTATATCGATTTCGACCGAAATCATCTCATCTTTCCAGTGGCATGCTTGGTTTGCCAAGTTACTGCCATGTTCATCATTTTCCTTCCGGAGCACGCATACGCATCGCATATCATATCTTGCATATCATACATGTTTTGCATCATGTTGCTTGCGCATTTCTCGTTGTTCATTGTGGTTCCGTTTGTTTGTGTTCTTGTCTTGGGTAGAGCCGGGAGACGAGTTCGTGAACGAGGAACCTGTCGAGTACGCTTACGAGGATCAAGCTTTCGACAACTCTGAGAATCTTGCAGGCAAGATGACCACCCCTCGAAATCACTTCTATCTTTGCTATGCTAGTTGTTCGCTCTATTGCCATGCTCGCTACCTATCACTTGCTATATCATGTCTCCTATTTCAGCCATGTCAGCCCCTAACCATCCTTTCCTAGCAAACCGTTGTTTGGCTATGTTACCGCTTTTGCTCAGCCCCTCTTATAGCGTTGCTAGTTGCAGGTGAAGTTGAAGTTGTTCCATATCGGAACATGGACATGTTGGGATATCACAATATCTCTTATTTAATTAATGCATCTATATATTTTGGTTAAGGGTGGAAGGCTCGGCCTTATGTCTGGTGTTTTGTTCCACTCTTGCCGCCCTAGTTACTGTTATACCGGGATTATGTTCCTTGAGTTTGCGTTCCTTACGCGGTCGGGTGATTTATGGGACCCCCTTGACAGTTCGCCTTGAATAAAACTCCTCCAGCAAGGCCCAACCTTGGTTTTACCATTTGCGACCTATACCTTTTTCCCCCGGGTTTTCTAGAGCCCGAGGGTCATCTTTATTTTAAACCCCGGGCCAGTGCTCCTCTGAGTATTGGTCCAAACTGTCAGTCGCCGGTGGCCACCAGGGGCAACTCTGGTCTGGCCTATCGGAAGCTTGGACAATCCGGTGTGCCCTGAGAACGAGATATGTGCAGCTCCTATCGGGATTTGTCGGCACATTCGGGAGGCTTTGCTGGTCTTGTTTTACCATTGTCGAGATGTCTTGTAAACCGGAATTCCGAGACTGATCGGGTCTTTCCGGGAGAAGGTTTATCCTTCGTTGACCGTGAGAGCTTATGATGGGCTAAGTTGGGACACCCCTGCAGGGTATTATCTTTCGAAAGCCGTGCCCGCGGTTATGAGGCAGATGGGATTTTGTTAATGTCCGGTTGTAGATAACTTGTCACTTGACCCAATTAAAATACACCAAGTGCGTGTGTAGCCGTGATGGTCTCTTCTCGGCGGAGTCCGGGAAGTGAACACGGTCTGTGTTATGTATGACATAAGTAGGTGTTCAGGACCTCTTCTTGGTCATTGCTAGATGACGCCCGTTCCATAGCTTCTCTTCTCGCTCTCATTTGCGCAAGTTAGCCACCATATATGCTTTTGTCGCTGCAGCTCCACCTCTTTGCACCTCCTTGTCCTATAAGCTTAAATAGTCTTGATCTCGCGGGTGTGAGATTGCTGAGTCCCCCTGACTCACAGATACTTCCAACACCAGTTGCAGGTGCCGACGATGCCGGTGCAGACGATGGCGTCGATCTTAAGTGGGAGTTCGACGAGGAACGTGGTCGTTATTATGTGTCTTTTCCTGATGATCAGTAGTGGAGCCCAGTTGGGACGATCGGGGATCTAGCATTTGGGGTTGTCTTATTTTCATCTGGATGTTGACCGTAGTCGGTCTATATGTTTGTATTTTGGATGATGTATGATGATATTTATGTATTGTGTGAAGTGGCGATTGTAAGCCAACTCTTTATCCCATTCTTGTTCATTACATGGGATTGTGTGAAGATGACCCTTCTTGCGACAAAACCACTATGCGGTTATGCCTCTAAGTCGTGCCTCGACACGTGGGAGATATAGCCGCATCGTGGGTGTTACAGCTTTTGAATTGCACTGTCAATTTTTTTAATATATTGAGTACATAAGATGGTCAGCTTGTCTATTTTCTAACCGTAGGTTAAGAAGATGTGGGAGGATGGGCAGGCAGTTGATGATGCCCTTTACGCACTAGTAATGGGTCCTAATACTCGGGTAAGACATCATGAATCTTGCGTTGTTGGAAATGTGCGCTACAACACCCTTGCACGCGACGAAGGCAGGAAGACACAAAATAGTGCCATCATGAGCACGGATACGTACAACAGAGAGACAATTGAAATGTATGCTAACTTTATAGACATTGTTCAGTTGCAGTATATCTCCAGTTTCGAGGATCATTGGTGTGTGGTTCTGTTGTGCCATCGTTGGTATAACCTGTTTTCCAGGATCGCAAAACCTAGAGCTGATGATTATTTCAAATCCATCAATGTCAAGGCAGCGTACCAGACCAACGAGCCTTTTATTTTGGAAAATCAAGCAACACAGATATTTTTCTTGGAAGACACATTTGCACGTAGCGATGACTGGAGAGTATTGCAAAGGTTTGAGCAGAGGAATTTGTTTAATGAAGTTGCACAACAGGATGATGCTTACACGGTTCCTGATGTACAAGATTCCACAGATGTTCCTAATATCTTTGAGAACCATCACGTCAATGACACTGGCAAAAAGATTGCCTATCGTGCTGTGGACATACAAGAATTAATCAAGAAGAAGCCAACATTCGAGGACATTGAGGATGAAGAAGATGACACTGTGGGGAATTACGATTCAGACTGATACACATGGCGAAGATGTTGACGCTACTGCTGCGGATGATGATTAGATTGCTTTTGTCGTATTTGCCTGTCAGAAGACATTTTTTATCTACTATGTGAAATTGTGTTTGCTATGACAACTGAAACCTGATGAACGTGTTGTTTAGTATTTTGCTGTGAGAACATCACTTGTTATGTATGTTGATTTGTGTTTGGTGGTTGTATGACAATTAAACATGATGACATTATTGTTTAGTTGTACTCGTATTTGGCTGTGAAACTTGAATTTGATGACATAGTTTGCTGTTGGACTGCAATTTGCTCGACGTCTTCGAATGGGAACAAAGCTGACCCGACAGGGCCTCTGCTAATTATTTATTTATTACCAAAAGGGCCTCTACTATTTATTTATTTATTTATGAGCAAAAGGGGATCCCTCCCGATTTCCATTTATAGAAATCATTAGATGTTCACAACACTACGCCTAGCCTGCTACACAGGTTTCATTCATTACTAGTTTCAGCAAAGTGCTCATGTCATAGCCACTGAATACATCACGAGTGCTACATACACTGCAAATAAAGAGACAATCATCCTACAGAGCACATCGATTTTTCCCATTATCTTCACAAGCTCTTTCATCTCCTCCTTGCTGTCAAGGCCATTCAACATTTGTTGCTTGGCCATGATCAGAGAAACTGCATCTTTAACCTTCTGCTCTGCATCTTCCTCTTTTGTCGTTCCTTCAGTTACTTGTCCAACACCCCAACCTGCTGGTATTGGGATTCCTCGGCTAACAAAATAATTTGCCTAGTTGCATTCCCCCACATCAGCAACTTCCCAAAAATACAAATCACACAAATCTTCCCTTTTCTGCACGAATCAAATTGGAAGATCATCAACCAAACTATTAAAAAAATCAGCAACTAAAAGCAGCAGAACAACACTTAAATATATTATTACCCCGTGATTCAGGCATTTGTAGAAGACTTTGCCAGGGTTGAGGATTGTGGTTGAGACGCGACGGATGACTCTGTGTGATTTGCAGCAGTGGCACCACACCAACGGCAGCGGGTTGCAATGAGCAACCGGCTGCAGTGCGTGTGCCGGCGGGGGTGTGATGAGACCCAGAGGCGATGGTACGGGTGGCGACTTGGCACATATCTGGTTTTTGCCTGCTGAAGAGCAGGTGGACGAGCAGCCAACGGACATGGTTGTTGCGGCCAGAGCTTCTGATGCTAGGCAGAGTAAGTAGAGAAGAGGAGAAGCGAATGTTGGATATGTCAATTTCATTACTTGCATAGTAGCATAGCACCATATATAGTCATAGTCTAGGTTTGGATTTGAACCAGCTACAGGAGCACGTCTCTCTTTTTTCTAAAACTCAGCAACGTCTCTTTACTGGTACACTAGCTTGTTATGTACGCCTTCTCAAGTGTTTGATTTATTTGTTTTTTTGAGAGGAAGGAAGGAGGACAAAATTGAGAGTTCCTGGGACTCGAACCCAAGACCTCTCGGTTGAAAACCAAGGGTGCTAGTCACTTATGTGGCAAACGTTCCTTGGGAGGAGGACGACAGACGAACGCATTTTCCTCGCAGTTTTAGTTGCACTGCAAGATCGAACGGTCGCAGTTTCGGGAATGTTATCAGGCGAACGAGCCCAGTTTTTCTTTTCCTCCTATATATAAAGAAATATGCTACTTGGTGTCAGCTTGTCAACAAACGATTGTGCCAACCTTGACCGTTGGATTGACATTCAATGTCTGTCGTGTTTCTTCAGTCTCTTCTTCCTCCAGCCGCCAAAGCCAAACCAGCGCCGGTGGGACCGCCTGCTCCCACCTCCCACGGCTGGCTGTGCTGCCGCGCATGCATCGTGGCCACATCGCGCCCTAAAACTCTGCGCATCTTCCCCAGCTCCTATTCGTTCCCGTCCGACGCCCCACCATCGTCCTCCGCCTTGGTTCGCTCGCTGCGCGCCGCCCTCCGATGTTCTCAACATGGTCAACAACCGAGAGCAAGAAGGAGATGATTGTACATGGTTTGGATGACAGTAGGGACCCAGCAGCGCGCGCAGTAATTTTGTTTTTTCAGGAAGGAGAAGGGTATCAACTCGGTTGTTCGGGAGCTGTGGCCCGTCTAGCCCAGGCTTTTATTTCATATGTTTAGCACATGACCAGTCTAGTTTGTTTTTTTCCTTTCTGAAAATGGCTAGCCCAGCTATTTTGGTTTTTTGCAGAATAACCAACGTAGGCCTACTTGCTTTTCTACGCCTTGCTGGGCCACAAATCTTTCAAGACGAGGAGGGATGCATTTTGTCCAGAAAATGGGCTATAAGTAATAAGGAATGGGCTATAAGTAATATTAAATGGGCTGTAAAATGAAAAAATTCAGCAAACAGGCAATTAGTTCCAAAATACTTTTTCTTTCGGATTTTGATATTTTAAATTTCATTGTTTTTGTGCGGGTAAAATTTTATTGGATTTAAATTAAGGTATGTTTAGTTTTAAAATTAATTTGAATCTGGCTAGAAATTTCGGGTTGTATGTTGTTTGGGACAGATTTGGAGGCTGACTTGTGGGTCTACTAGGTTGACGTGTACGAAAGGCTTTGTCAACTTAGTCCACAAACGATTCTAGCATTAGTGACCGTTGGATGTTAATCCAACGGCCGTGCTGCTTCTTCAATATCTGATCTTCTTGCTCCAGCCGCCCAAAGCAGCACCGGTGGGACTGCCTACTCCCGCTTCCCATGGCCGGCTGTGCTGCCGCACAGGCCGCACCACCCCACCCTACTCCATTGCTGGCCAGGCCATTCCTCTACTCACCCACACCCCCTGTTATTTCCCGGCGACGGCAGCCGGACCAGTAAACCCTCGTACTCCCCACCGCATGGGAAACCACTGCCGAGTCTTCCCCGGCTCCATGTCGTTCCCTTCCTAGGCCTCGCCGTCGTCCACCGCCCTGGTGCTCTCGGCGGGCCATGGTCAACGTGGTCAACGAACGACATCCATCGAACGTGGACTGTACGTGGAGAGGCTGACAGCTGGGTCCACAGCCACACACAAGGAAATGCCTCCTTATTACGCACAAAATAATGATTCCTCCACCTAACATCTAGGACCCACCGGAAGGGCCTCTGTATTTCGTGAAAAAAAACATTCCCCCCGCTGACAGGTCGGACCCACCAGCTATATCTTCGCACGCAAGGAAGTGCCTCCTTATTAAGCACAAAAAAGGAATACTCCCCCTGCTAGCTGGGACCCAGCATAGTGGGAGGCTGACTTGTGGGCCTACTAAGTTAATGGGGACGGAGGGCTTTGTAACCTTAGTCCATATGAACGATTCTAGCTCCAGTGACCGTACGATGTCCATCCAACGGGCGTAGTGCTTCTTCAATCTCTGGTCTTCTTGCTCCAGCCGCCCAAAGTAGCGCCGGTCGTGCTGCATGCTCCTGCCTCCCGTGGCCAGCTATGCTGCCGTAGAGGCCTCACCGCCCCCTACTACTCCCACCGCTGGCCAGGCCATCCACTCACCCACTCCCCCTATTATTCTGCGGCGACAGTAGCCTCACACCGCAGCCGAACCAGTGTACCCTCGTACTCCTCTCCGCGTGGGCTTCCACTGCCGTGTCTTCCCGGCTCCGCGTCGTCCCCTTCCTAGGCCTAGCCGTCGTCCACCGCCCTGGTGCTCTCGGCGCGGTGCGATCAACGTGGTCAAGGAACGACTTCCATCACAAGAGTACTGTACGTGGAGAGGCTGACAGCTGGGTCCACGGCCGCAGCAAGGAAGTGCCTCCTTATTACACGGAAAATAATGATTCCTCCACCTGATAGCAGGGACCCACCGGACGGGCCACTGTATTTTGCAAAAATAAATGTTTCCCCCTGACTGCTGGGACCCACTACCTACATCTTCGCACGCAAGGAAGTGTGTCCATATTACGGGCAAAAAAATGATTCGCCCCCTGACTACTGGGACCCACCAGCTACATCTTCGCACGCAAGGAAGTGCCTGACAGTCGGGACCCACCTGGTCGAAGCGTACGTAGCGTTGTCATTTTGGTCGCGAACGTGTACGTACATACTGGTCGATCGGTCTGTCTGCAGGCTGCAGCGATGAACCGTGGCCGTGTAAGGAAGGGCACGTGTCATAGTAGAGGCGCGCACGTAGCATGTACATGTACGTATAGCCAGGATGCAAGAAAGAAAATATGGCTACATAGGTACATACGGGCGGGGTCTCGAATGCCTACTCGTGCATACGTACGGCCAGGGCTTGTGTACATGGCTGGGTCGGAACGGAGAAACTGCGTCGTTGTCGTGTTCATGGGGAAGCAACGGGATGAGTCATGTTCATCGGGAGGCAATGGAATACGTCGTGTTCATCGGGAGCCAACCAGCTTGGACGGAACAGCCGATCGAAACAAGGCCTAGCGTACCGCAGAACGGAGGAAACGACCTTGTGTTCGACCGGCCACGGTCGAAACGGGACCCTGTTCATCGGGAGGGGTCTAGCATACCGCAAAACGGAGGAAACGGACTTCTCTTGGACCTCCTACTGTCGAAACGGGGTCCTGTTGATCGGGAGGGGTGTGGCATAACGCAAAACGGAGGAAACGGACTTGTGTTGGAGCGCTACGCTCGAAACGGGGGTACTGTTCATCGGGAGGGGTGTGGCGTACCGCAAAACAGGACTCCACGGGATATTGTTCATCTCCGCCGTCGACCTCCTCCACCCTCCACGGGCTACTGTTCATCCACCGTCGACCTCCTCCGGCCTCCAGCTGCGACTGTTCATCCACTGGCTCCTGCTCATCTAGCCTCCACCACTCCTCCACCGGCTACTATTCAACCATCCCTCTCCATGGGGTCCTGTTCAACCACCCCTCACGGGCTACTATTCATCCACCCCTCCACTGGCTACTGTTCAATCAGCCCTCCACGGGGTCCTGTTCATCTAGCCCTCCATAGGGTCCTGTTCATCCACCCCCAACCGGCTCGATCGATCGGGGTCATGTTCATCCAGCGGCAACGGCCTCTACTACCACGGGGTCCTGTTCATCAAACCCCCCACCGGGAATTGTTCATCCATACCCCCGCAACAACGCTCAGTCTTCATCAAGGGAAGGAGGCAGCAGGGTTTGATCGGCTTCATTTAGCAGCAGTAGCGAAGGAATCACTTGGGTTCAGTTAACAGCAAGGGATCGATCGCTCGGGTTTAGTAACGTAGCTAGTGCAATCGCTCGGGTTCAGTTAGAGCCCACCGCCTCGCTCGGGTTCAGCTAAAGCGAAACGCCTCACACACACGCGCGTACGTGTATGAGAGAAACGCGCATCACTCGGCCCCCGACCACCCACCGTAACTGGGAACTCCTCGATATTTTCCTCGCCCTCGCTTCTACCACGATTTTTTCCGTAATGGATAGCCCAAAGAATGTCATGCAGCTGCATCTCCGGCCCGCCCAGGACGAAAAGCCCATTTTCTGTCATGATTTTTGTCATAGAAATAGGAGCCCACCACATCTATGATGATACGGGGTTTTGTCACAATTATCGTCATAGAAGTGTCATAAGCATGACAGAAAAAAAATTCGTTCGGCCGAAAATGTCACGGATGTGTCTTTTTTTGTAGTGTATGCCCTTGGCAAGGATCCACGAATTGGCCCTTGGCAAGGATCCACGCAATGAGATATTCATGAACAAGCATCAAGTGAGGAAACTGAGAAGGATTATTACCAAAAAGATACGAATTGTGGCAAGCAAATTATTTGTTTATGCTCTATCCAACACAACAGTGAGTTGTAGGATGGTAACTACAAACTCTGTAGCCTTCTCTTTTTACTGCCCATAATGAGTTGTTAGACAACAATGTCTGAATCTTTTTCATTCAGTGCTTCCCGAAGCAGTTCACTCAAGATTACCTCGCAAATTACATGATTGGTGGACACGTAATGAAGTTTAAAGTATTTGATCCAGACTACAATGAGCATCGAGAAGTCATAATGAAGACATTGAAGGATGGACGGGCAGCCATCACAAGGGGTTGGCCTAGAGTCGTGCGTGCATTATGCATGGAGGAGGGCACAATATGGGCATTCCGCTTCACCTTCTCCAGCGACCAGAATGTCTTTCGCCTCTCTCTTTACAGTCTTTAGTACAACTATGGTTCATCATTCTTTACTTGGTGCTTCTGTAGTTCTTCAGTATATGTACTTGTGCATCGAATTATGCATTCGTGGTTGAACCTATATTTGTAATAAACATGGTTGGATATGATATAAGTGATTGCCTACTTTCAAATTCAAAACATGTGATTTTTAAATTAGGGATTAATTAGGGATCACACTGCACACGATTTGCGAAAGCGAAACGTCTGTGATAGATGTGGTGATCAGAAACGTTTCTAGGATCCACTACGTGTGCGATCAATTTCAACTACACACTCGACATCCTCTGGAAAACTGTTTGCATTAGGCCACCTTGCGCAAATGTGTACCACATAAAAACTGTGTGTGATGGACAGCCTTTGCCACACAGTTTCTTCTACGCACCGTGTGTGATGCATTCAATAACGCAAACAATAAAATTGTTAATATCGTGTGCAATGACAACGCTATTGTCGGATCACAGGTTCTGGCAAAACCCTCAAGGTTCGAACACTGGGGTGTGCACGAAGATCTCCCCCAACCGATCCACGTCCTAGCTTCGCTAAGGTCTCAAGGGCTAACTCGATGAACTCGCAACACAAGGGCCACAAGATTTATACTGGTTCGGGCCACCGTTGTGGTGTAATACCCTACTGCAGTGTGGTGGTGGTGGATTGCCTCTTGGGCTGAGGATGAACAATACAAGGGGAAGAACAACCTCCTAAGGCGAGGTGTTCTTGTGCTTCGTGGACTTGTGTGGTTGAGGATGATCTGCGTGATCCGTCCCCGTCTATGGTGGTGGCTAGTCCTATTTATAGAGGCCCTGGTCCTCTCCACAAATATTGAGCGGGAAGGGAGCCAACAACGGCCAACTTGAAAGGGGACAACTAGTACAGCTTATCCTGACAAAAAGCAGTCTTCGCCTGCAAAAGGCTCTGGTGGTGTGGCACCCCGGCTCAGAGCGACCGGTTTACCCTGCATTGCCAGCCCAGAGATCATGACTTCTGGCAACACACAACATATTGGTACAGAAAACAACCGCTTTATTGATGCAAGCGGAACAGAGTTCATATTACAACAGTGGTCGAGGCCAAGCGGCACACTCGGTGCGGCGGAACAATATGTACATTATTTAGTGAACATAAAGGGGGCTCGACTCGAACAACTACGTGGCAGCGGAATAACGTCGTAGCAGAAGCTCCATATCACAGGGACACTGATGTGGACACGATCTAGACTCGAACAGCGCTCCTTTCCAACGAGACTTTCCTGAAATCTGGCATGACACGCCAGGTCAGTACATTGAATGTACTTGCAAGCTCACAACAAGCATAATCATAATGACAAACAATATCATGATATTTAACCAATTATTAATAATGCAACATTATATGTCAACATGCTGTGATCAAGCCCGAACGTCCCTCAGGACAGCTTACCAATTGTGATCTTCTCTGGACCACAAACACACCACCATAGTGGTCTTTCTCAAGAACAACTCGTGATCCTTACGGCGATCACAACCACGACCATCATTTGGTCCCAAATACCTCGATGGCCTTTCTGCCATCCATTGACAATGCAAAGTTCATAGCTTAGTGTGCAATTTTTAATAAACGTTGACTCATGGTGGGACCTAGTACGAGGTGTCCGTGACCGTGGACTCGGCTATCGATAGATTATACACTCTGCAGAGGTAGCACACTGTACCCACACCACGGAACCCATGGCCTCGCATTCCCATTCGGGTGGACCAACGGCATTCCGACAAAACCCCTCCATTGCCACAGCACTCTCCCGGCCACTCCGACCCAAATCCCCAACGGGCTGGTCCTGGGTGGCCCCGTGTCTACCAAAGACACGCCGACCACCGTCGTGGTCAAAACACTCCCACTCGGGGACTCGGTACCATAATCTCATCAACGAGCACACAAGATTATGTGTGCTTACCGGGCCAGGGCAAACACGACATAATCTTCCCTAGATGGAGGCACCGACCAGAGGCTGTGTCAATGGACCGAATCAAGGCCTTCCCACAAGGCAAATGTGGTTGCACTGGAAGGAAACTCGATTCAGCGGCACCATGACCCAGTCAACGGTATATTCAAGTTGAGTTATATTCAGGATTAACTTTTAACTAAAAATGACCGGTGTCATAGCATGCCATGAAATGCAAAACAACACATGCATCACATATTGATAAAAATGACCGACGTCATCCATATGCACACCAAGCATAAACGTCAACAACTCATATTACTCTACTTGCTCAAAATGACTCACAACTTATCCAAAATATTTTGCAACAAGTTTTATTAATTTCCTATGCAAGAAAGTAACTTCGATAAATTTTTCATATGCTTGACCAAAAGATATTATTATCAACAACTCTTAATTTCTTTATCACTAAGTTGGGTTCAAACATTCTGTAAGAAAAGTAATATGATTAAACAAGTATTTAACAGAATATTTTCTAACAAATTTTTATTAGTTTAAGAATGCAAACACAAAGCTTTAAATAATTACTAACATGCATAACAAAATTATTTCTAACATCACCTCTAATAAATTTTAACTTGCTTTTCCCACTTAAACTGGTTTCAACTATTCTGTAAATCAAGCATAACAACTGACCAATACTTAACACAATACAAATAATTCAATAATTATTTAAATGCATGGGTTAGTCATTTCATTTAAGTGAGAAAATAAAAAATATTGAAATGGCATCATAAAAATGTTGCTGTGGCTTGCCTTAGTGCAGATGAGGTTCACAAGCCTCCTGGTGATCCTCAAGACAAGCCTCACCTTCTGAAAATAATTTTAAATACAAAAAGAGAATATCAAGAACACTTCTGAAATTCATCAGAATTTCTAAAAAGCTCAGAAAAATCTCATCTTTGGTGAGCTGTTAGATTTCCTTTCAAAGAACACAATGCAAAAAGAATCATCTCATTTGGACTTATGGTTAAAATTTTAAAATTGTTTGAAGATCACTGGAATATAAATGAATTTGAATAAAAAGAAACAGCAGGGGGGTGACGTCGAAGGTGTAAAGCCCGGGGGCGCCACCACTTGTACCGCTTCGCGCGTGTACTGAGTGGCTGACTACTGGGCCCCGCTAGTCAGGTGGGGGAAGAGGGAGAGAGAAACAGAGAGGGCTGCGGCTTCGGCGAAGCTCTCACTGGCGACGAGGGCTCCTTGGCCCAAACGAGAGGGAGGGATTGAGAGAGAGGACGATGGCGCACCTGCCCGTACCCATAGCGTGGCTAGGGGTGGTCTGACGGTGTCGGAAACTAGCTCGCAAGCGGAGGCAGAACATGGAGGTCACTGGAGTTGAGGAAGACGGCGAGCAGAAGTCACTGAAGAGGCTCCAAGCGGGCGAGATGGCCTCACTGGAGAGAGGCGGAGGCCTTGGAGGGGTTGCCCAGGCCTGGGAGGGGCTGGAGCTACCGCGGCGACCAGAGAGGATTGCCGGCGAGCTCGAGCTCGGGGACGGCGGCCCGAGGCCTGCCCGGCCGGGCTACGACTTCCTACTCGATCGTGGGGTGTGTGTGAGTGCTGGATGGTGCTCGAGGAGGCTGGGGGTGGCTCTATTTATAGGTGAGCGGCGAGGGTGCTTTGGGCTCCGCCGATGGACACCTGTCCACGGCGCCCGGCGATGAGCGGCGTTAGTGAGAGGGGGAGAAGGCGACGGAGGTCACGCGGCCACTGTGGGCGAGCGGAGACGAGCACAGGATCAAGGGGATGGCGACGAGCACAGTGCGCTCCACACTGTTGGGCTGGCCGGACCTTGCCCGTGCTCGCTGCGGCGAGCTCCGGCGTCGGCGAGTGCCAGGGAGGAGTTAAGGACGTTGAGACGATGATGGTGGCGGGGTTTGGCATGGTTGGGCAGGCGGGGGAAGTGAGCACGCTCGAACAGAGCGCTCGGCGTCAGAGCGCGTCGACACGCATGCCTGGCATCATGGACACGCGTGGTCACTGGGCGAACTCTCTCCTCAGGCCAGCCTTCGTCCAAAAATCATGTCTGGCATGTTGTTCGGGTAGTTTTGAAGTTTACCACGGTTTGGTTTGGATCCAGGTGAAGTAGAGAAGATTTTACAAGCCAGGTAAGTTTCTGGTCAGTAACTTTGTGATGTTACTGTGGTCAAATGGCTGGGAGTTTGGGGTTGTGCTTTGGAGGCTAGTTATAAGTTACTAAGGTAAAGATGCACAAGAAAGTTCAGGTCAAATGGAGCAAGTAAAATGGTAGTTGCTCTAGAAACCACCATTTCTGTCCAGAACAGAAAAGATTTTCTGTAGCAAAAATATTCCAAAAAGTGATGAAATATTTTTGCTCAGGGAGGTGCCCTAGGGTCCCTAGAATATTTGTGAATTATCTTAGGATTTTCTGAGCCATAAAAATTAGGGTTGCCATGAAGCAAACAGATCTGGCTTAGGGTTTTTGAGAGAAAATGAATATTTTTCATTTAAGAAAAATATTGCAAAGGTTATTTTGTTGTGGATCAGAAGTGAAGTGATGGTTTGGGAGAGAAGTGAACACTTGGGTGCAAGCCAAGGATGCCCAAGTGTTTAAGTCCAAATGAAAAGATTCAGAAACTCCAAGTTTCAAAAACTTTCAAATGAAATTTCAAGCAAAAAAGAAAGGGAAAAAACCAGGCTGTCACAAACCTCCCCCACTTAGAATGAATCTCGTCCTCGAGATTCGGTTGCTTTGGAAAACCACTCTGGATACTGACTCTTAAGGAACTCTTCCTGCTCCCAAGTTGCTTCTGACTCGGTGTGATGCTCCCACTGAACCTTGAAAAATTTTCTGACTTTGCTGCGAGTGACCCTTTCCACTTGATCCAAAATTTTGGACGGTCTTTCTTCATAAGTTAAATCCTTTGCCAATTCTATCTCAGCCATTGCAGTCCTTTTCTCAGGCGGGGATATGCATCGTCTCAATTGCAAAACATGGAACACATTGTGTATTTCTGACAACTCCGGGGGTAGTTCCAGTTGGTATGCAACCGTACCCACTCTAGACATAATTGAGAATGGACCAATGAATCTGGGTGCCAGCTTTCCACGAGTCTGAAATCGCTTAACTCCTTTCATAGGAGTGACTCGGAGGTACTCATGTTCTCTGGGTTCAAAACTGACCTGCCGGTGCTTTGCATCATAATAACTCTTCTGACGGGATTTGGCCAATTGCAGTCGGTCTCTGATTTCCCTGACTTGTTTCTCGGCTTCCATCATGAGATTGGTTCCGAAGATATGGCTATCTCCAGCTTGAGACCAATTTAGAGGAGTGTGGCACTTATGACCATATAGAGCTTCATAGGGTGACATCTTTAGACTGGTCTGGAAACTATTGTTATACGAGAACTTGACGTATGGCAAGCAATCTTCCCAGTTCGCCCCGTTAGCTAGCACACAAGCTCGCAACATATCTTCGAGTATTTGATTTACTCGCTCTGTCTGACCGTCCGTCTGGGGGTGATAGGCAGTACTATATTTTAGTGTTGTCCCCAAGGCTTGATGGAGGCGGGACCAGAAAGCGGAGGTAAAAAAAGAACCTCGGTCGGAAGTGATAGTCCGGGGTACCCCATGCAGACTCACGATTCTGGATACATACAGTTGCGCCAGTTCATTTGCTCTGTATCTGGTGCTGACCGGGATGAAATGAGCAACCTTGGTTAGGGTGTCCACTATAACCCAGATTGCGTCTTTGCCTCGCTGAGTCCTAGGCAATCCGGTGATGAAGTCCATGCAAACATCATCCCATTTCCATTGTGAAACTGGCAGTGGTTGGAGAAGTCCGGCTGGCTTCTGATGCTCTGCTTTCACCTTGTTGCATAGGTCACAACAGGCTACAAAATAGGCAATGTCTTTCTTCATCCCATTCCACCAGAATATTTGTTTAAGGTCTTCATACATTTTCGTACTTCCCGGATGAATGGAATACGAGGATTCGTGTGCTTCTGACAAGATTTTCCTCTTCAAGTCCGGTTGATTCGGTACACAAATTCGTCCACGGAATCGGAGGTACCGAAGTTGTCCTTGAAGAAATCTGAGGGCTGCCTTGCATGTTTTTGTAGCTTGGCATCATCTGGCTGGGCCTTGCGGATTTCCATCTCAAGTGTGGGGGTAACTTCCAAAATATTAGTGAGGCCAGCATCCATGATGACCAAGTTGACCTGAGTGATCTCCTCCTGAAGTTTGGTAGGCAATGATTTTAACATGACATTTAAGCTGACAGGCTTTCGACTAAGCGCATCGGCAACAACGTTGGCCTTGCCTGGATGGTAATTTATTCCAAGGTCATAATCCTTGACCAACTCTAACCATCTTCGCTGACGGAGATTTAAATCTAGCTGAGTGAAGATGTATTTGAGGCTTTTGTGGTCGGTAAAAATTTGGCACCTTTTTCCAATGAGATAGTGCCTCCAAATTTTTAATGTATGAACCACTGCAGCCAATTCCAAATCATGAGTAGGATAATTTCCCTCATGTGGTCATAGTTGTCGTGATGCATAGGCTACTACCTTGCCGTCTTGCATCAATACACAACCAATACCTTGTCTGGAGGCATCGCAGTACACGCGAAGCTGCGATAAATGTCTGGAAGAGTCAATACGGGTGCGGTTGTCAGGCGCGTCTTTAGCTCATAAAAACTCTTCTCACAGTCCTTGGTCCACTCAAACATTGTATCCTTTTTTAGCAGTTCCGTCATAGGTTTAGCAATTTTGGAAAACCCTTCAATGAAACGACGATAGTATCCAGCTAATCCAAGGAAACTCCGGATCTGTGTTACAGTCGTGGGCGGTACCCAATCGAGCACATCCTTTACTTTGCTCGGGTCCACGGCTATGCCTTCGGCGGATAGTACATGCCTGAGAAACCCAACTTGCTTGAGCCAAAATTCGCACTTACTGAACTTGGCGTATAGCTGATGGTTGCGGAGCCGTTGTAGCACTGCCCGGAGGTGATCCTTATGCTCTTCTTCACTCTTGGAGTAAATGAGGATGTCGTCGATAAAGACTACCACAAATTTGTCGAGGAAGTCCATGAACACCTTGTTCATCATATGCATGAAGAAGGCAGGGGAATTGGTGAGACCAAAGGACATCACAGTATATTCGTAAAGACCGTATCGTGTAGTGAATGCGGTCTTAGGAATATCTTCCCTTTTAATCTTGAGCTGATGATACCCGGTCCGTAAATCGATTTTTGAGAATACTTTAGCCCCACTGAGCTGATCGAACAAATCATCAATCCTTGGCAGTGGGTATTTATTTTTGATGGTGACCTCATTCAGCTAGCGATAATCTATGCACATACGGAGACTGCCATCCTTTTTACCCACGAAGATTGCAGGTCACCCCCACGGTGAAGAGCTGGGACGAATATAACCTTTCCGGAGTAATTCGTCAAGTTGTTTCTTTAGTCCACTAATTCTGATGAGGGCATCCGGTAATACTTATTGTATAATGGTGCGGTTCCAGGCACAAGATCTATGGCAAATTCCAGTTCCCGGTCTGGTGGCATGCCTGGAAGTTCTTCTGGAAACACATCAGGGTACTCACTGACCACAGGAATAAATTCCAATTCGACCACAGCAGTGCACACTAGTTTTGGCTTGGGTATATGCTTGCGAGCATAGAATTTGGTGAGCTGCCCATTCAGACTAGTTAAATTGACTCCTCGGGTTGCGTAGTTTATACAAACTTGATATTTGGTGAGCCAATTCACTCCCAATATAATATCCAACTATTCAGACTCAATGATTATCAGAGATGTTCGAAAGTGGACCCCGTTGATATTGATCTCCAGATCACGGCAGACTAGATTGCTCTTGATTATAGATCCCGGGGTTTGTACCAGCATATTTTTGCCCAAAATTGTGCAAGGAAAATTGTTTTGGGCGGCAAAACTCCCAGAAATAAAAGAATGGGAAGCCCCAGAGTCAAATAAAATTACTGCAGGTATGTCATTAACAGAAAACATACCAATGACGACTTCTGGCTTCTCTTGGGATTCATCGGCGGAGATATGATTCACGTGCCCAGTGAAGTTTTGCTGGGTTGGCCCTGACTCCATAAAGTTGACTTGTGGCCTGCTCAGCGCATTCACCTTGTGGTTCTTGGGGCATTGTTTGGCATAATGTCCGGGCTGCCCGCAAGTGAAACAAGAATTATTGCGCTACCGCTCCTCATGCATTGGATTGGCCCCAACATTCTTGACTTGAGTGGTGGTCTTGTTAACATTCTGCTGCCAATTTGGCCAGTATTCCACCTGAGTCTGCTGCCAGGTACGAGCCTTTTGCATAGGTTGCCCATCCTTCTTTGGCTCAAACTTGCGCTTGTTGTCGTTAACAGGCCTATTATCTGATATAAGCTTGTGTTCCCATTCAGCAATGAATGCCGTGTCTACCAGAGTTTGGAAATCCGTGAAATCAAACATACTGAGAGCACACCGAAGTTGCGGATTTAAACCTCCAAGAAATCTGTCCATCTTCCTTTCTTTGGTGGCTACGTCATACAGAGAGTAACGAGCCAGATGATTGAATTTTTGCAGATACTCAGCCACAGATTGATTTCCTTGGACAAGCGCGAGAAATTCACGCTGCTTGGCCTTCATAACTCTAGTAGGGATGTGATATTTGCGGAACTTACCCTTGAATTTTTCCCAGGTGACTTCCTCATCAATCGGTTACATGGCTTTTGTATTTTCCCACCATATGGCAGCTGCGCCTTCAAGGTAATGGGTTGCAAATGGGACTTTATCATTTCCTTTAGTACGGGCGATCTCAAGCTTTTTCTCCATGGTGCGCAACCAATCGTCTGCATCCAATGGGTCAACAACCTAACTGAAATTGGGTGGATTCGTCCTCTAAAAATCTGACAGCTTTGAGTGATGACCATTCTGATTTCCATTTTGTCCAACTATAGCTTGCACAGTTCTCAATATTTCAATCAGATCATTGTTCCTTTTTTTCTTCAAACATACGCAGAACTTGCTCGGTGGAGGGAGGATCTGGCGGAGGAGGTGGTGGCTGAACGTACGGCTCGGGAGAATATCCTGCCTGTCGTGCGGAACGACGAACAGGAGTTCCCTCACGAACGTTGCTACTGCCGCCTCCCCGCGTCATCCTATTGAGTATTTTTCCCAAGGCAACAAAATCGAGATGAGAGACATCCAAGAATAAAATTGGGGAAAAGCCAGCAACAATTCTCGAAAAAGACAAAAGAGCGAAGAGAATATGGCGATTAAAGTCCCACATAATTATACATAGACTCATACATGAAAATTTAACAACCTGACTGGTTCCACTACTCTCATACATGAAGCATCATGACTCGTACAACTACATCCGTACACCATCTAGACGACTGCGAATACTCAAAGACATTACTGCTCTGCTGGTGCTGCGGTGTCCTTCCCTGAAGCGGTCTCAGATCCCGAAATGACGTGGTTAACGGAAACCTCCGGGTTAAAGGTAACACGACGACGCTGCCTCGAAGGCTCTCCCTCAGGGGCAGGGGTAGTATGAAGCATCGGGGCTGCAGGAGTAGCAAGAAGTGAGACCCACTCGGCAGGAGTACTGAGAGGGTTCACAGTCGGAACGCCTGTGCTACTCGGGGGAGTAACCGGCGAAATAGGGGAGCTAGAGCTAACTGGGACATAAGGGGTAAATCCCAGTGAGGATGGAGTAGTGGTGGATCTAGTAGTGACCAAGGTAGCGGCTAAAGCAGTACGGGCACGAGTCAGCTCTCGAGCCAGCTCGTGGATCATCAGATAGCTAGCAGTGATATAGCGAGCAAGATGGCTAGCAACACTATCAGACTCCGGGTTAACGAGAGGAAACCGGACACGACGGTTGTCGTGCAGAGATGGGTAGTAATAGAATCCTGGGTGATGCTGCATTTGAACCTCGGTAAAACGAAGCTCGACAGGGACCTCAAATGCGGCAAACTGGACAGCCTGAGAAGTGGTGGAGGCGTAACCGCTCCGAGAAGTGTGAGTGTAAGAGCCGGAATCGGAACTGGTGTGCAGAGTAACCACTGCGTGATACTCATACACTGAGTCTGCTAGACGCTCCTGGTACACACGGTAGACTGGTTCGTCTCCGTGTGGGTACAGCCGACGCCACACGTTGCGGAGAAGGTGCGGTGACGTGTACGGCATCAACTGCAACTGGCACGGATACGACACCGGAGCCATCTACACTCACAACCATTAACAGGTTAGCATAAAAATAATAATCAAATGACTACAATGCAACAACCAGATATAACTGCTACCGACACTCACACTTACTCGTGTCTAGCGTCCAGTTAACACGTCATAGTCTAGCGTGTCCTACAGTCAGCGCGGCTCTAATACCAACCGTTGTGGCACCCCGGCTCAGAGCGACCGGTTTACCCTGCATTGCCAGCCCAGAGATCATGTCTTCTGGCAACACACAACATATTGGTACAGAAAACAACCGCTTTATTGATGCTAGCGGAACAGATTTCATATTACAACAGTGGTCGAGGCCAAGCGGCACACTCGGTGCGGCGGAACAATATGTACATTATTTAGTGAACATAAAGGGGCCTTGACTTGAACAACTAGGTGGCAGCGGAATAACGTCGTAGCGGAAGCTCCATATCACAGGGACACTGATGTGGACACGATCTAGACTCGAACAATGCTCCTTTCCAACGAGACTTTCCTGAAATCTGGCATGACACGCCAAGTCAGTACATTGAATGTACTTGCAATCTCACAACAAGCATAATCATAATGACAAACAATATCATGATATTTAACCAATTATTAATAATGCAACATTATATGTCAACATGCTGTGATCAAGCCCGAACGTCCCTCAGGACAGCTTACCAACTGTGATCATCTCTGGACCACAAACACACCACCGTAGTGGTCTTTCTCAAGAACAACTCGTGATCCTTACGGCGATCACAACCACGACCATCATTTGGTCCCAAATACCTTGATGGCCTTTCTTCCATCCATTGACAATGCAAAGTTCATAGCTTAGTGTGCAATTTTTATTAAACATTGACTCATGGTGGGACCTAGTACGAGGTGTCCGTGACCGTGGACTCGGCTATCGATAGATTATACACTCTGCAGAGGTAGCACACTGTACCAACACCACGGAACCCATGGCCTCGCATTCCCATTCGGGTGGACCAACGGCATTCCGTCAAAACCCCTCCATTGCCACAACACTCTCCCGGCCACTCCGACCCAAATCCCCAACGGGCTGGTCCTGGGTGGCCCCGTCTCTACCAAAGACACCCCGACCACCGCCGTGGTCAAAACACTCCCACTCGGGGACTCGGTACCATAATCTCATCAATGAGCATACAAGATTATGTGTGCTTACCGGGCCAGGGCAAACACGACATAATCTTCCCTAGATGGAGGCACCGACCAGAGGCCGTGTCAATGGACCGAATCAAGGCCTTCCCACAAGGCAAATGTGGTTGCACTGGAAAGAAACTCGATTCAGCAGCACCATGACCCAGTCAACGGTATATTCAAGTTGAGTTATATTCAGGATTAACTTTTAACTAAAAATGACCGGTGTCATAGCATGCCATGAAATGCAAAACAAAACATGCATCACATATTGATAAAAATGACCGAAGTCATCCATATGCACACCAAGCATAAACGTCAACAACTCATATTACTCTACTTGCTCAAAATGACTCACAACTTAACCAAAATATTTTGCAACAAGTTTTATTAATTTCCTACGCAAGAAAGTAACTCCGATAAATTTTTCATATGCTTGACCAAAAGATATCATTATCAAGAACTCTTAATTTCTTTATCACTAAGTTGGGTTCAAACATTCTGTAAGACAAGTAATATGATTAAACAAGTATTTAACAGAATATTTTCTAACAATTTTTTATCAGTTTAAGAATGCAAACACAAAGCTTTAAATAATTACTAACATGCATAACAAAATTATTTCTAACATCACCTCAAATAAATTTTAACTTGCTTTACCCACTTAAACTGGTTTCAACTATTCTATAAATCAAGCATACAACTGACCAATACTTACCAGAATACAAATAATTCAATAATTATTTAAATGCATGGGTTAATCATTTCATTTAAGTGAGAAAATCAAAAATATTGAAATGGCATCATAAAAATGTTGTTGTGGTTTGCCTTAGTGCAGATGAGGTTCACAAGCCTCCTGGTGATCCTCTAGAAAAGCCTCACCTTGTGAAAATTATTTTAAACACAAAAAGAGAATATCAAGAACACTTCTGAAATTCACCAGAAATTCTAAGCAGCTCAGTAAAATCTCATCTTTGGTGAGCTGTTAGATTTCCTTTCAAAGAACACAATGCAAAAAGAATCATCTCATTTGGACTTATGGTTAAAAAGTTAAAATTGTTTGAAGCTCTCTGGAATGTAAATGAATTTGAATAAAAAGAAACAGCTGGGGGGTGACGTCGAAGGCGTAAAGCCCAGGGGCGCCACCACTCGTACCGCTTCGCGCGTGTACTGAGTGGCTGACTAGCGGGCCCCGCTAGTCAGGTGGGGGAAGAGGGAGAGAGAAACAGAGAGGGCCGCGGCTTCGCCGGAGCTCTCGCCGGCGACGAGGGCTCCTTGGCCCAAACGAGAGGGAGGGATTGAGAGAGGGGACGATGGCGCACCTGCTCGTACCCGTAGCGTGGCTAGGGGTGGTCGAACGGCGTCGGAAACTAGCTCGCAAGCGGAGGCAGAACGTGGAGGTCGCCGGAGTTGAGGAAGACGGCGAGCAGAGGTCACTCCAGAGGCTCCTAGTGGGCGAGATGGCCTCACCGGAGAGAGGCGGAGGCCTTGGAGGGGTCGCCCAGGCCTGGGAGGGGCTGGAGCTACCGCGGCAACCAGAGGGGATCGCCGGCGAGCCCGAGCTCGGCGACTGCGGCCCAAAGCCTGCCCGGCTGGGCTATGGCTTCCTACTCGATCGTGGGGTGTGTGTGAGTGCTGGAAGGTGCTCGAGGAGGCTGGCGGTGGCTCTATTTATAGGCGAGCGGCGAGGGTGCTTCGGGCTCCGCCGGTGGACACCTGTCCATGGCGCCCGGCGACGAGCGGAGTCAGTGAGAGGGGGAGAAGGCGACGGAGGTCACGCGGCCACTGTGGGCGAGCGGAGACGAGCACAGGATCAAGGGGATGGCGACGAGCACAGTGCGCTCCACACTGTTGGGCTGGCCGGACCTTGCCCGTGCTCGCTGCGGCGAGCTCCGGGGTCGGCGAGTGCCAGGGAGGAGTTAAGGACGTCGAGACGATGATGGTGGCAGGGTTTGGCATGGTTGGGCAGGCGGGGGAAGCGAGCACGCTCAAACATAGCACTCGGCGTCACCCAAAGCGCGTCGACACACATGCCTGGCATCGTGGACAAGCGTGGTCACCGCGCGAACTCTCTCCTCAGGCCATCCTTCGTCCAAAAATCATGTCTGGCATGTTGTTCATGGTAGTTTTGAAGTTTACCACGGTTTGGTTTGGATCCAGGTGCAGTAGAGAAGATTTTACAAGCCAGCTAAGTTCCTGGTCAGTAACTTTGTGATGTTACTGTGGTCAAATGGCTGGGAGTTTGGGGCTGTGCTCTGGAGGCTAGTTATAAGTTACTAAGGTAAAGATGCACAAGAAAGTTCAGGTAAAATGGAGCAAGTAAAATGGTAGTTCCTGTAGAAACCACCATTTCTGTCCAGAACAGAAAAGATTTTTTGTAGCAAAAATACTCCAAAAAGTGATGAAATATTTTTGCTCAGGGAGGTGCCCTAGGGTCCCTAGAATATTTGTGAATTATCTTAGAATTTTCTGAGCCATAAAAATTAGGGTTGCCTTGAAGCAAACAGATCTGGCTTAGGGTTTTTGAGAGAAAATGAATATTTTTCATTTGAAAGCCAAGGACGCCCAAGTGTTTAAGTCCAAATGAAAAGATTCAGAAACTCCAAGTTTCAAAAACTTTCAAATGAAATTTCAAGCAAATAAGAAAGGGCAAAAACCAGGCTGTCACAGGTGGTGACGCCGCCTTGGGCTCCATGGTGACCTCCGTCTTGACGTCCTGCTGGTCTTGGTCTCGTTGCACTGATATGGAAACCTTTGCTTGACGCCTCGGTAATCCGCGCCTGAGCTTGCCTTCTTGGCACCCAAGAGGAAACAAGGACACTGTGCGCACTTGCGCTCGCCTGGTGCCCGCCTGGTCTCGATCGTCATGGCTGACGTCATGAGAACCTCGCGAGGTTTGCCTTCCCTTGATCTCTCTGCCCCTCGCGAGCTAACCTGGTTAGGCCGCTCCTGAAGGGGTCTTGCGCCATCTGCCTCGCGAGGCTTGGCCCCTCGCGAGGGTCTTGAGTGCTTGTTGGTGAAGATGGGACGTACGGGCCCGCTCGCAGAGCCACGCCCTGGGCCGCAGGCAGGCAAGTCTGGGGACCCCCGTTCCCGGAACGCCGACAGCTATCACAAACGATTTAACAGGGAAAATTGTGTGTGATGTACCTGTTAATGGAAACGTTTTCCTTGGAGCGACTTTGTGGGATGTGCATACGAATGGAAACGTTTAGCGGGGACTGACTGTGTGGGATGTACTTGCGACCAGAAACAATTTCTCCTATATAATTGTATTTTTTTAGCTCTACTATACGTATTTCCGTATTTGAGCACTCGCCAGTCGCACACGACCTCATTTTGTCGAGTGTGTGTGCTAGGAGGGAATATCCCCGACGGTTTCTAGGTCGTGTGGGAAGGACCCCCCCTATCGTCGTCACTCACTTGGCGACGGTTCCGAACGCCATCGCGGAAACGGGTTAAACTGTTTGTATAGCACCGCTGCATACCAGTGAGGGTTAATCATAAGTGGGAAGCTTGTCCAAGTAAGGACAGCACCCAAGCACCGGTCCACCCACATATCAAATTATCAAAGTAACGAACGCGAATCATATGAGCATGATGAAAACTAACTTGACAGCAATTCCCATGTGTCCTCGGGAGCGTTTATTTTTATATAAGAGTTTGTCCAGGCTTGTCCTGTGCTACATAAAGGATTAGGCCACCTTGTTGCACCTTAGTTACAATTTTTACTTGTTACCTGTTACGAATTATCTTATCACACAACTATCTGTTACCGATAATTTGAGTGCTTGCAGAGAATACCTTGCTGAAAACCGCTTGTCATTTCCTTCTGCTCCTCGTTGGGTTCGACACTCTTACTTATCAAAAGGACTAAGATAGATCCCCTATACTTGTGGGTCATCACCTTCGCTCACACAGACACACACAACCCCTACCTCACTCGAAACCATTGGTAGATCGCCGCCCATCACCGCCGCCGCCGCCTCCATTGGCAACCTCTCCCTGTGTGCGGGGGAGCTCGAGGAGCCAATGGCCCAAAAGAGCTTTATCGCGGCCTCTTCGCCCGACGTCAGCGAGGTGGCCGCCGAGGTGTCCCTGTCATCCTCTGCTGGATCTTTATCGAGTCGCCGTTGCCGGTCGCCCGATCCGCCCACCACCGCGCCACTAATGTATCTCACGAGTTCTTGTTGAGTTTTGTGTGGATGAAGTTTTTAAGATTTAGTAAAACCGTGATATAAAAGGAATTAGGGAGACACAAAAGCTCAAGCTTGGGGATGCTCAAGGCATCCCAAGATAGTATTTCAAGAAGTCTCAAGCATCTAAGCTTGGGGATGCCCCGGTAGGCATCCCACCTTTCTTCATCAACAATTATCGGTTAGTATCGGTTAATCCTATGTTTCTGTTTGCTTCTTCACTTCAGTTGTGCTATCCTTGAAATGTCATTTTATTTTGATTTTGCTTGATGTTTTAATAAAATACTTAGATCTGAAAGTTTTAAATACGGGAGAGTCCTCACATAGCTATCTATTTACTTAACTACTCGATTGATCTTCACTTATATCTTTTTGGAGTACCTTGTCATTTACTCTTGTGCTTCACTTATATCCTATAAGTAAATTGTTGAATAAATTGAATTTAATGAAGTTGAAATTATATGTTCATATCATGCGTAGTGGTAGCTTCACATTGGGTTTACAAAGTGAAATCTTTTGAGGCATGACAATCACAATATTGGTCATACAAGCAATTCATGAATGATTAGTAGAAGGAAGAGAACTTTCACATGCAAATATACTATCTTGGAAACCTTTTGTGATTGTGAGACCCCATCAAAATATTATATGCCAAAATTTCTGACGTTGGACAAGGAAGACAATGTAATGACTTATGTTTGTTCATATTCACATAGAAGTTATATCTTCATATATCCTTCAACATGTGGTGCTTGCCCCCCATCTTTGCTAGCCAAACATTCCGCACCAAGGAGAGATACTACTTGTGCATCCAAGAACCCTTGAACCCAAATCTTATTTTCAAGGGTCCACCATACCTACCTAAGGATTGAGTGAGATCCTTCAAGTAAGTTGTCATCGGTGCAACAAGGCAATAAAAATTGCTTCTAAAAGTGTTAAATCATTTAGTGTAGGAGAAAATTGAGCGTTGTACGAACTTGTGATGGCAAAGAATAAAAGCGACAGACTGCATAATAAAGGTAGCTATCATAAGGGGCAATATAACGTGACGTTCTCTTGCACTAAGGGGTTGAGCATACAAACAAAAAGCGCATGGCAACCTCTGCTTCCCTCTTCTAAGGGCCCTACCTTTTACTTTTATGTATTTACTTTCATGCAAGAGTCAAAGTTTTTCTCTCTATTCTTTTTTATTTTTCTCTTTTGGCAAGCATCATGTATTGAGGAAAGATCTAGGCACATATATCCAGTTGGATATGGGTAGCATGAGTTATTATTGTTAACATCACCCTTGAGGTGAATACGTTGGGAGGCGAAATTATAAGCCCATATCTTTCTATGTGTCCGGTTGACTTTGCTCATGTGTATGTGCTGAGTGTTAGCAATCATACAAGACTATATGATGGTTGTGTATGTGTAGCTCTTACTTAGACTCTGTTAAATAAGTTGAATTGCAATTGCTTGGTGACTAAGAACATAGGTTGTTGAGTTTCAAGAGAATTAGTTGTTTGAACCTTAACATGTGAATTGGTTGTTACTTTAACATGAGAAGTTTAGAAAGAAAGAATTGATGTTATGATGCTAGGAAAAGTGATTGAAAATTTCATTCATCAAACTTGTGCACTTTGCTAGCATTCACACTTCATAAATTATTTCTTCTATCATTTACCTACTCGAGGACGAGTAGGAATTAAGCTTGGGGATGCTGATACATCTCCAACGTATCTATAATTTATGAAGTATTCATGCTTTTATATTATCATTCTTGGATGTTATACAATCATTTTATAGCAACTTTATATCATTTTTTGGGACTAACCTATTGACCCAGTGCCCAGTGCCAGTTGCTGTTTTTTGCTTGTTTTTTACATCGTAGGAAATCAATATCAAACGGAGTCCAAACATCACAAAACTCTTTGTGGATTTTTTATGGACTAGAAGACATCCAGTGGGCCAGAGAAGCACCTGGGGGGTGCCCTGAGGGGGGCACAATCCACCAGGGCGCGCCTGGGGGCCCAGGCGCGCCCAGGTGGGTTGGGCCCACCTCGGTTGCCTCTCGCACCCCATGTTTGCCCTATAAATCACCAAATATTCCAAAAACCCTCTGGGTTAACCTAGATCGGAAGTTCCGCCGCTGCAAGCCTCCGTAGCCACCGAAAACAAATCGGGACCCTGTTCCGGCACACTGCCGGAGGGGGAAATCATCACCGGTGGCCATCTTCATCATCCCGTCGGGCCACCATGACGATGAGGGAGTAGTCCACCCTCGGGGCTGAGGGTTTGTACCAGTAGCTATGTGTTTATACTCTCTCTCTCTCTCTCGTGTTCTTGAGATGTCATGATCTTGATGTATCACGGGCTTTGTTAATATAGTCGGATCATATGGTGTTTTCCCCTCTCTATCTTGTTGTGTTAAATTGAGTTTTCCCTTTGAGATTTCGTTTTATCGGATTGAATACGTTTATGGATTTGAGAACACTTTATGTATGTCTTGTTATGAATACTCATGGTGACGATAGGGTATTATATTGATTCACTTGATATATGTTCTAGCACTCAACTCGCGGATTCCCGAGGTGACATTGGGGTGATCTATGCATAGGGGTTGATGCACGTTCTTGTCTTTTGTTTCTCCTATAGAAATCTTGGGGCACTCTTTGAGGTTCTTTGTGTTGGATTGAGTATTATGAATCTGAATTTGCTATGGTGTTTTTTAGTACGAACTCTTGAAAGATCAAACGGAAATAATAACTTTGTGTTGTTTTAGTAGGAACTCCTGAATATATCAAACGGAAAGAATAACTTTGAGGTGGTTTTGTACCCTACAAACAATTTCTTCTTATGTTCTCCGCTAGATAAGAACTTTGGAGTGATTCTTCATCGCACGTTGAGGGATGGTTATGTGATCCAATTATATTAGCATTGTTGAGAGATTGCACTAGTGAAAGTATGGACCCTAGGCCTTGTTTTCAAGCATTGCAATACCGTTTGTGCTCACTTTTATCAATTGCTACCTTGCCGTTTTTATTTATTCAGATTATAATAATATATTTCTATGATCCATATTACACTTTTATCACCATCTCTTCGCCGAACTAGTGCACCTACACAATTTGCCATTGTAGTGGCTGTGTTGGGGACAGAAGCGATTTCATGTATTTTGTTGCAGGGTCATTTGAGAGAGACTATATTCATCCTACGCCTCTGACGAATTGATAAACCTTAGGTCATCCACTTGAGGGAAAATTGCTACTATCCTACAAAACTCTGCGCTTGGAGGCCCAACACGTGTCTATAGGAATAAAGTTGCGTAGTAAACATCAGCATGGCATTCCATGGGTCAAGTTAGTTTGGGAAACATATTACAACAATGGACAGTTACGAGGAGGCCAACAAGTGGGATCTTTCTGGTGGAAATCAAATCTAGCTCTGATTGACCAATACAAAGCCATTGCTAGGTGCAATGTGGGAGATGGAAAAAGTGCTTTTTCTGGGAAGAACTATGGCACAACCATATTCTCAAGCATAAGTTTGATCATCTATATTCCTTTGCCAGGAACACCCAAATAAATGTGAACCAGATGATTACCACTAAATATCTTGAGGATCTATTTCATTTACCATTGTCAACACAAGCATATGAAGAATTTTTGAAAATGGAAGATATATGTACGGAACTGAGACAGTGTGAATTTGTAGGCGCAATTGATACACGGAGATATATATGGGGCAATGAGTTTTACTCCTCCATCACAACATACAAAGTGCTAATTGGGTACAAGCAGGTTCCACCACATTTCAGCTGGATATGAAGAGCTCTTATCAACAAAAGCACAAAGTCTTCTTCTGGATGCTTCTTCATGACAGAGTTAACACAAGAAACCTACTAAGGAGGAAAAGATTTGAACTTGAAGTCTACAATTGCGCAGTTAATAACTGCCAACATGAAGAGACATTGCATCATGATACGTCTCCAACGTATCTATAATTTTTTATTGTTCCATGCTATTATATTATCTGTTTTGGATGTTTAATGGGCTTTATTATACACTTTTATATTATTTTTGGGACTAACCTACTAACCCAAGGCCCAGTGCAAATTGCTGTTTTTTTTGCCTATTTCAGTGTAATGTAGAAAAGGAATATCAAACGGAATCCAAACGGAATGAAACCTTCGGGAGAGTGATTTTTGGAACAAACGTGATCTAGAGGACTTGGAGTGGACGTCAAGAAAGAAACAAGAGGGCCACGAGGCAGGGAGGCGCGCCTGCCCCCCTGGGCGCGCCCCCCACCCTCGTGGGCCCCTCGCAGCTCCACCGACCTACTTCTTCCTCCTATATATACCCATATACCCCGAAACCATACAGGAGCACCACGAAACCCTATTTCCACCGCCGCAACCTTCTGTACCCGTGATATCCCATCTTGGGGCCTTTTCTGGCGCTCTGCCGGAGGAGGAATCTATCATGGAGGGCTTCTACATGAACACCATAGCCTCTCCGATGATGTGTGAGTAGTTTACCACAGACCTTTGGGTCCATAGTTATTAGCTAGATGGCTTCTTCTCTCTCTTTGGATCTCAAGACAAAGTTCTCCTCGATCTTCTTGGAGATCTATTCGATGTAACTCCTTTTTGCGGTGTGTTTGTCGAGATCCGATGAATTGTGGGTTTATGATCATGATTATCTGTGAACAATATTCGAATCTCCTCTGAATTCTTTTATGTATGATTGGTTATCTTTGCAAGTCTCTTCGAATTATCAGTTTGGTTTGGCCTACTAGATTGATCTTTCTTGCAATGGGAGAAGTGCTTAGCTTTGGGTTCAAACTTGCGTTGCTCGATCCCAGTGACAGAAGGGGAAACGACACGTATTGTATTGTTGCCATTGAGGATAAAAAGATGGGGTTTATATCATATTGCTTGAGTTTATCCCTTTACATCATGTGATCTTGCCTAATGTGTTACTCTGTTCTTATTAACTTAATACTCTAGATGCATGCTGGATAGCGGTCGATGTGTGGAGTAATAGTAGTAGATGCAGACTCGTTTCGGTCTACTTGTCGCGGACGTGATGCCTATATACATGATCATGCCTAGATATTCTCATAACTATGCACTTTTCTATCAATTGCTCGACAGCAATTTGTTCACCCACCGTAATACTTATGCTATCTTGAGAGAAGCCACTAGTGAAACTTATGGCCCCCGGGTCTATTTTCCATCATATTAATCTTCCGTCAACTAGCTTCTGTCGCCGTTTATTTTGCAATCTATACTTTTAATCCTTATCATAAAAATACCAAAAATATTATCTTATCATCTCTATCAGATCTCACTTTTGCAAGTGGCCGTGAAGGGATTGACAACCCCTTTATCGCGTTGGTTGCAAGGTTCTTATTTGTTTGTGTAGGTACGAGGGACTTGCGTGTGGCCTCCTACAGGATTGATACCTTGGTTCTCAAAAACTGAGGGAAATATTTATGCTACTTTGCTACATCACCCTTTCCTCTTCAAGGGAAAACCAACGCATGCTCAAGAGGTAGCACATCATTTGTTCTGGGGGTGCCCTTTTGCAGCTCAATGCTGGGACTTCATTTCTCCCGCCAGAACTCATAATATGTCTGTCCTAGAAGCTTTTGAAGATCTAAAGGACAGGCTCAGATACCATTTCTTCATGGAGATCATCATCCTGGGATCATGCGCAATTTGGATCACAAGGAACAATAAGATTTTTTAGAATATAGCTCCCACATTCCAGGGATGGAAATTCATATTTCTGGAAGAACTGAAATGGCTTAAATACAGAATGAAGGAGAAGTTTGTTCATCAATTTGCAGCATGGATGGAGACCATCTCATAGTCATAGATCTTCTAGTTCAGGTTCTTTTCTTTCTTTTTAGTTATTTTCTTTTTCTTTCCTTAGTTCCTCCCACTACAAAAAAAATACACTTCCGTGATGATACATGTTTGTCACACTAGGTCGCGTTTTCTGTCATGCATGTACATCCATAACAATTTTATGATAGAATCAAGATAGTCATACCTGTGCTGTCGTATAAGTGTTCCATGACATTACCAAAATTATCATCATGGAAGTGTCCACTTCCATGACGATAAATCGCGCGTCACAGAAGTGCTTTCGTCAAGGGTGACTGACACGTGGCATCCACCGTAACGGAACGCTGTTAAGCTATCGGGTCCGGTTTTGGATCCGATAACCCGTTAACAGCCCGGACCAATGGGTATTTTCCACGTGTAAAATCATCATTGGCTGGAGGAAACACGTGTCAGTTCCGTGTTGGCACAGGTGTCACTCATCCAATGGGCGAGGTGCGCCTATGATATGTTGACACGTGGACCGGCCCAAAAGTGGCCCATAAAGTTTAAATGGGCCGGCCCAACTAAAGGCCCACAAGAATTTGCGGACCATAATGGGCCGGCCCAGCTAAAGGCCCACGAGATTTTGCGGACCATAATGGGCTGGCCCAGCTAAAGGCCCACAAGATTTTGCGGGCCATAATGGGCCGGCCCAGGTAATGGCCCACAAGATTTTTGCGGGCCATAATAGGCCGGCCCAGGTGAAGGCCCACAAGATTTTTGTGGACCATAATGGGCCCGCCCAGCTAAAGGCCCACGAGATTCCACCGAAATTAATGGGCCGGCCCAGCTGTAGGCCCACAAGATTTTGAGGACCCTAGTAGGCCGGCCCATTAACTAGTTGCCATATTTTGGGCCAAATGCCGGCCCATATTTGATCCGGTCCATTAATGGCCTGCCACGTTCCGGGCCTAATAATGGCCCATATGAGATCCTGCCCGTTAAAAGCCAACCACGTTCTGGGCCAAATTACGGCCCAAATCAGCTCCGACCCTTTAAGAGGCTTTGGGCTAAATTATGGCCCATATCAGATTCGGCCCATCAACTGGACGCTATGCTTTTGGGCCCACTTGCTAAAGGCCCATTTAGTAATTCGGCCTGATATTAGTTTCGTCATGTTAAGGTCCCATTTAACATTTCGGCCCTATATTAATTTCGGCCTGTTAAAAGCTCGTCATATAGTTGGGCCTAACTACGGCCCAGTTTGCATCCGGCCTGCTCGCAGCCGATAATCTGATTGGGCCAAACAAGGACTGAGACAATTTTGGCCTGTTAAAAGCCAGTGATTTGATTGGCACAATCATGGGCCGGGGTCCATTTTGGGCTGCTGCCGGCCCGTGAGCTGTTTGGCACGTTTCAGGCCCAACCTACTTCTCAGCCTCCTAAAAGCCCATTGAGTTTTCCTGCGAAAAGAGGGCCGGCGATTTACTCGGCCTATTAAAGGCCCAAATCTACTAGTGGGCTAGTTTACATTTAGGCCTTTTAATGGACCAAGATGATAGGGCCCATGATGCGGATCATACATCGTGATTGCATGATGGCCCGATTATGTACCGTAATTTTACGGTTTGGCCGGTTTACTGCGAAGACAGGATATATATACAGTAAAATAACTACAACATCGTGAATAAGAAAAAACCTAGACTATACAATAAAGAAATTACGGCATATTACATCCACTGGGCATCAAAGTTCGCCACTATGATAATAAAGCACAAGCAGACAGCAGATTACATACTCTGGGCATCAAAGATCGCCACCAGTGCAAATAAACACGCCGACAAAATATTATACAAAACCGAGAGCACTTCAATAGAGTTCAAGAAAGGTTAGCCCTGCTGGGGAGCTACAGCGCAAGCAGCGGAGCAAGCTGATGAGATAGCGCTTGTTTAACACTTATATCCTCCTCACTCTGAAAGATAAACAACCAGACAGATGACAGGTTTTGCACATAAAAGTATCAGTGCTGAAAATTCATCACATTTCTTATTGACGAATAAAGTGACACAGTTTAAAATTGCAGTAACACAATATGGTACTGTTCAGGTCAAGACATGGCAGGAAATGACATTGTGAAGGAGTTGGCAGCTTCACGACACAACTGGATTACAGATCAAGAACTCATAAGTATCAATGGTTAGTGTGCTGTCAAATTATCCCATTTCAGATTGGCAAATAAAGAGACGGTTTAAATAATAGTAGAAAGATATGACATTGTTCATAGTTAAGACATTGCAGAATATGACATTGTGCTATAGTGGGTAGGTTCACCACACCACTGGATTACGGTTCAAGAATAGAAGCATACATGCAGTGCAAAACAAGATCACTTGCTCTGTATGGTTTAATTTACATGGTATGAAGAAGGACCTTGGTTGTACAACTGAAAACTTAAATTGAGAAGGACAAACTTTTGTTTATGAACTACATAATAAAATTTAAACATGCAATTTGATGCAAACACCAAAAATAAACAGTTGTTGCAGTCATGCCTAACCAAATATACACAACAAAGTTTGAAGGCTTCAGAAGGACAAACTTACATTATTGGTGAAGACAGGCTCTATAAAGCCCTTGTCCATGCTGATGGGCGGGGGGGCAATTCAAGAAGTTTACCACAGAATCTTCTTCATAAGCATTGCCTTTATTCTACATTTTGTTAAGAGTAAATATAGATGTGATAATATAAGAAAAATGGAGAATATTTAAGATAAGATGAAGAGTGATGCTACATAACCAAGTAGCTATAAATGTAAGTACATCGATACAGGCAAAAGGTACAGCCAAGAGCAATGCACAACTAAACTTCTTCAGTACCATCGGTGTTATCCAACCTTATGGTAAGAGTAAATATAGATCTGATGTGTAGAAAATGGAGGGCAAAGGAAAATAAGCTGCAGAGTGATGGTACATGAACAGCTACCTGTCAATATAAGTACACTGATAAAGGACAGCAAGTACTTACAAGAACAATGCAGAGCTAAAAAATTTCATTGGCATTGGATATATTCTACACTAATGTAACCATTTATACAGATCATATAATTTGGAGCGAACAATTGATAAGCAAGCTATCATGCATACTGCTATCACATAATAAACCAGGTAATTATGCAAGCACAATGATACAGGACAACAGGTACTCACAAGAGCAAAGTAGCGGGCAGCATATTTGCGATATCCTGTCGCTCTTTTCAAACCGGAATTCTTCTTCGAGCAGATTTCCTGCAAAAAAGATCCGTAAGGCACATGCAGAAAAGTAGTTCTAATTGTCGTGTGATTTCATAGACAGTACCTGATCCTGGGAACGAGGCCAGTGCATAACAAGGTTTTTCCATTCAATGTCTTCTAAATTTAGCACATGAGACTTCACCGGAAATTCGTTTATAGACTTGCCATCAAAGTGTGATTTCTTCAGGTAACACCGATACTGCTGCAATGCTTCCTTGAAAATCACAAGCAAGCATTGCTCGTCATGACTATCCAGATTGACCCTCGCCCACTTACAACAATGTAATGTAAATCATTGATGTGTTCAATAAGCAGAAAACAGGAAAATAATAACCATGAATAATAGCACTTACACGTAAGTTGGACAAGAAGATGTGAAAATGGTGTTTGTCTTCACTATAATCTTCCCATGATGGGCATATATGCACTTAGTCCCTAACAACATTGAAAGCATTGTCTTTTAAATTGGGAATAACTGGAATGGGGTTCCAATCTGCAGGAATTGGCCGTCTCTGCAGTTGGGATAGGTCTTCGGCCGGTGGACTTGCTGTACTTTTTGCTGGAGTGGGATTTTTCTGTGGTACGGCTGGTGCTATGGCAACTAAAATCGGTATACCTTTTGCTGGAGTGCATGTCCTGTGTGGTGGGGCTAGTGGTGTGGCCAGTGAAGTATGGGTACAGTCTGCTGGAGTCGGTCCTATGTTTTGTGTCACTGGTTGTACAGCCAATATAAGTGGGGTGTTGTCTTATTTCTCCGGCACAACCACGTTTTTCAAGGAGTTTGCTGGTGCTCCTTCAGGTTCGGCAATCACCCTCTTCCTTTTTGATGTCTGATGCACAAGAACAACATTTGAGTGGGAAAACATGGTATGACAGATGGAATATGTATTGATAATGGATGGGCATGGCATCTCGACATATATGATGAGTAAACTAAGCAGATGGCGGTGCAACAAAGTAGAAGAAATGCAAGACAACATATGCAAGATACGCGCAATCAATAAAACCTTCCCAAATTAGAACAGGCACCTCGATGGGTGAACATGACAGGCCATCTCCCTTTGACTCCTCTAGGTTAGAATATTCATTAGGATCATATTCTGAACAAGAATCTACAGGTGGGGAGCGTATGAGTTTCATTGCATCCAGAATGGCACTCAATGCCTTGGTGCCAATTTTGTAAGTCATTGCAGTGTTCCACAATATTCTTCTGATGCGCGGATTCTAATATTCACTGTAATTACGTATAATATCCGAGAACCATGAAAACATAAATAGTTGTGAGATTATCTTTGTAATGCAGAGGATATTCTAATATAGGGGAGCCCCCTATAAACACTTGTGTGCTATCACTGGATTCTGATGAGAGCTCATGTGTGCTGTAATATGGTGCGTGCATTTATATAATCTAGCACAAGTACACAAAAAAATAAGCTCCAAAAGTAAGGATAGTTGGCAAATGATAGGTTCAAATATACTGTATAGAGAGTTTATTGCCAAACCATGATAACAAGAGCACACAGCAACTAGGCAGATCATAGTGTACATAAAAGGGGTACACCATAACCACGATATATAAATCAGGAAAGTGGAACTGGCTTGAAAATACGATGTTGTATTGCCGCTAGTAATTGAAAGCCTATCGATCACGTACATGCCAGCTCTATCAGTTGTTGACTGCAGATGTCCCTGCTCCCCTTCCTGACAAGGAACATACTGTATGTACTAAATACAGAATAACAAAAGACGAACATGTTAAAGAACAGAAGAGGAAGCATATTCTTGAGGTTCCGCTTCATTGCATACAATGTTGGTTGCCCACTCATGATGAATCACAGCGCCCAAAGAAATGCAATTCCATGCTGTCTCTCTATATGTGGCAATTTTGAACAAGAGTCATTAGGATCATATTCTGAACAAGAGTCAACAGGTGTGGAGCGTTTGAGTTTCATTGCATCCAGAATGGCACTCAATGCCTTGGTGCCAATTTTGTAAGTCATTGCAGTGTTTAGCTTCAAGAGTGGATTGCTGCTAGTGCGACACAAAGCAACCACACAGATCATAGTGTAGATATAACGGGAAAACCTTAAGCATCAGAGTAAAATCAGCAAAGTGGAACTTGCTGGAATATATGTGCTAGTATTGCCGGTACGACTAGAAAGGCTTCGGATACCAGCTCTCTTCAACTGAAGGTGCGGTACAGTTAATATCAGTGTAACTCTGAAAGGCAACACATCCCGCATTTCCTTGCTATACTTATAGGATTCAAGTGGGCAGGCCACTACAAATCCTATTCCCATGTTTACAAAATCCTACGAATCAAAGAGGCCCGAAGAGTTCAAAGTGTCCATCACAACCGACCGAATAGACCTCTACACTGCAAATATCCCTGCTCATCTTCACTACAAGGAACATACTGTACTACTATCATACTCCCTCAGTTCCAAAATATAAGTCTTGGTAGAGATTTCCACTATGGATCACATACAGATGTATCCAGATACATTTTAGAGTGTAGATTCACTCATTTTGCTCCATATGTAGTGCATGGTGGAATCTATACGAATACTTGTATTTAGGAATGAACAGAGTACTTATTAAAGAAGAATGGAAGAGGAACAAGCTAAAGAAGAGCAAACAGATTTTGGATAATAAAATGTTCATTGCGCAGTGCCCACACATGATGAACCAGAGCGCATTAAGAAAGCAACTCCCTGTTGTCTCTGTATATGTGGTGCACGTGCTTTTCGAAAGTAAAGTAGGAACATTAGCTGACCAATTAAATGTTATCTGTTTTAGTAATATCAGCATCATACCAGATTCGTACTTGAGCAACAAGTTTGGAATTATGAGTGGCACGTTGTTTAGCTTGATGGATTTAGGAGCAGTGCTAAGCAGGTACAATGATGGTACTGAATATAAAGGCATGTCTGCATGCAAGTCGCGTGACTTTTGTCATTTGGGTCAGTCGACCATTTCAGGTGGTTGGATGAAGATCCTACGTCTCCTAACCCTTCTTCTTCCTCGTCTTTGATTCTTCCCATATAGAACACCGCACGGGCCGCCGGCCGGACCGCCGGCCCCCACCGCATGTGTTCCTGCGCCACCCTCACCCCCACCCGTGTCGACTTTTCTTCGTTCGGCGAGGCCCCACCACTGCCCCCCACAACCACCGTCCCCACTCGAGCCCCTTCGTTCGCACCGGCGAACTCCGGCGAGCTCTGAAAAATCGACTGACCCAATTTTGAAATTTAGTCTACTGTGATTTAACTAGTGTGGAATATAAAAGGGGAAAACCATAAGCATTGGGAGTACAGTGTTGAGCGTGCCATGGCGGATCTGAAGGTGAAAACCAGACAAAGGCAACTTCGCAACCAATGTTTGCTTTCAACTAGCAAGTAAGTGATGGACAAGAAATCAGAGTAAAGCAGTGGCGATCTATTTTCTTGCTGCGATAAATAAGTTGAGCAGATACGAAAGAGTACCGCCTCCGGTGCGGCACCGTGTATGCATCTGCTGAGAATTTGACAGTGTTGCGGTAGCGATGGCTGTCGGCGGCGTGGAAGTAGATCTAGGAGGGTAGACTGTGGCGGCGGGGCGCGGTGGACGAGACGGTAGTAGGAGCGGCGCCGGCAAGGTGGACAACGGCGGGAATGAAGCGAGAGGACGGGATGCAAGGATCCCGGTCTGAAGCCGTGGATGAGAGAGGTCGATCTCTTGTAATGGACGGCGGCGTCGGGGTATCAGCTCCGGCATGGTGGAGGAGGACGGCGGTGGATGGGGTGGCGGACGGAGGAGGCTGGGGTGCAGATGGTGTTTTGGCGCCCACGGAGTACGAATGGGCAAATGGAGGTAGAGAGGAAGGGGGAACCATGTCATCAGGGCGCGCTTGTCTCAAATGCGAGGAAATTTACAAACTTAGCCCCCGTTTCAAATTTCCTACATCACAGCAATATTAGTCGGTTGGGGATAGGACGGTAATCTCGCATACACCGAATATTTTCCGACGAGAGTTTGTTTTTGGTGCCCACCGTGTATGAATCATTGAGGGAGTCGATTTCGGCCAAGGAGACACTGTGTTTTGGCGCCCACCGTGTATGAATCCGGGTGAGAGGCGGTTATGTCACGTTTGAGTGAAATTACAAACCTACCCCTATCGAAACCTATAGAAATCGAGCAGATAGGCTTTGCGTGGCAGGGATAGGCAGTAGTAATTTCCATCTTGCAGATTTTGGTTTCGGGAGGTTATTGCGACTTTCCCCACTTCGTTCAAATTTTGTAGAGCGCACGTTTACCGTGCCAACTCAATTCGAATCCTGTTTGTATTTATTTTTTTCGCGCGGGATTCATTTTCGATTGGAATAAAATTCTATATACATCATTTTTTTATATACTTTCAAAAGCACAACAAAGAATTCTGCTCCTTTATATGTATAATATGATTTACAAATACATTGATATCAAAATCATAGGGTTGAAGTCAAAAAAATTAAACCTGGTCAAATAGGGCCAGTTAGACACTGGTCAAATAGCCTGCCTGAAAATTCCATCGGCAGCTGGGAGGACTTGGAAGAAGCTTTTCTTGACTACTTCCAAGGCACTTATGTCCGGCCACTAGACGCCGATGACTTAAGTCATATAGTTCAACAACCTAGAGAATCAGCCAGAAAATTCTGGACTAGGTTCCTAACCAAAAAGAACCAGATCGTTGACTGTCCGGATGCCGAAGCCCTAGCGGCCTTCAAACAAAGCATCCATGACGAATGGCTCACCCGCCACCTCGGCCAAGAAAAGCCAAAATCCATGGCAGCCCTTACGGCACTCATGACCCGCTTTTGCGCAGGTGAGGATAGCTGGCTGGCTCGTAGCAAAACCACAGCCAGCAAGGCAGGCCCCTCCGAGGCCAAAAATAGCACCGGCAAGCTCCGGCGCAATAGACACAAACGCCGAAGCAATGGCGATAACACCGATGACACTATGGTTCACGCCGGATTCAGTGGTTCCAAGTCTGGCCAGTGGAAGAAGCCCTACAAAAGGAATAGTGAGGGACCATCCAGCCTGGACCGCATACTCGACCGTCCGTGCCAGATACATGGCACCCCAGACAAACAAGCCAATCATACCAACACAGATTGTTGGGTTTTTAAACAGGCCGGCAAGTTAAATGCTGAGAACAAGGAAAAGGGATCACAAAGTGAGGACGATGACGAAGAGCCCCGGTAGCCGAACACTGGGGGCAGAAGAAATTTCCCCCTCAAGTCAAAACGGTGAACATGATATACGCTACACACATCCCCAAAAGGGAGTGCAAGCGTGCACTCAGGAACGTCTACGCGGTAGAGTCAGTCGCCCCAAATTTCAATCTATGGTCATCATTCCCGATCACCTTCGATCCTCGAGATCATCCAACTAGTATCTACCATGGCGGCTCGGCCGCTCTGGTTCTCGACCAAATCATCGACGGATTTCACCTAACATGAGTCCTAATGGACGGTGGCAGCAACCTCAACCTGCTCTATCAGGATATAGTGCGAAAGATGGGCATTAATCCCTCACGAATCAAACCCACAAAGACTACCTTTAAAGGAGTCATACCAGGCGTAGAGGCCCGTTGTACGGGCTCAATCACGCTGGAAGTGGTCTTCGGTTCCCCGGACAACTTTCGAAGTGAAGAGCTAATCTTCGATATCGTCCCCTTCTGCAGCGGCTACCACGCACTGCGCGGACGAACCGCGTTTGCTAGATTCAACACGGTGCCACACTACACTTATCTCAAGCTCAAGATGCCCGGTCCACGCGGCGTCATAACAGTCAATGGAAACACCGAACGCTCCCTCCATACAGAGGAGCACACAGCCGCCCTAGCAGCAGAGGTACAAAGCGGCCCTCTCAAGCAGAACTATAATCCGGCTGCCGAGCCCCTGGACACCACCAAGAGGATCCGGACCACACTGCAACAGGATAGCTCGGCTCGTCAAGAGCTCGATTAGCAATACAGCCTCCGTCCCAGTCCTGATGAGGTAGTGGCATTCGCGCCACGCGTACATAATTACGCACTCAAAATCCCATGGGCATCGACGGAGGCACAGCTAGCTTGTAGCCCACAGTTCGGCTACACCGATCCCGGACTCAATTTTATCTTTACTATTTCCTTTTTTAGGTCTCTTTTATACAGGCCTCCTTCGATGGCCTGATTACTGGTCCTGTCAAAGGACAAGTACACCAGATTGGCACAGAGCACAGGCATACAGGGGAAGCCCTAGAGGACAATCCAACGATCACTCTACCTGAATTTAAGTACCCAAATGCATCTCTCCTTTGGTTATGGCATGTTAAATAGCCGGTTGCTTCTCGCACTATTTGTATAAATGCGCTTTGACGCATTATCCTAACTATAATGGAAACAGTTCACACCCCAAGTCAAGGGGCCCCAGATATTTTCTCTGCTCTCTTTCTGTTTTCCTTCGCCATTAATTACTTATATTCTCGCACCCGTGCACTTTGGTATGTTTCATATTCGTCAAGGGCTCACCATCGCCCCATAATACGGCAACAAAGTCCGAACACTTCTCATAGATAAGTTCGGCACCCCGAATTTAGCATTATATGCGTTGGCTCCGAATCATGTCTTTGGTCAATAGTTGGGTTGCCTGGCTCCTGTGCTTGCTACCCTATGTTCCCCTACATCGGCTAGGGTAGTAAAGGGAGAACAACTGCAACTGTTCCCTGGTCTAAACCGGATGAGCACCTCAGTAGAGAAAGCCGAAAACTAACTGTCATGATGCGGCGAGAGCCGGTCAGCTGTTCGGAGGTCACAAATCATTGGAGATTTTTTCCGCATTCCGCGAAGGATTGGTACTTCCCGATCAGACGCTGACAACACTCTGGTTTGTATACCACGGGCTGCGCCCATGTTTTATTATAAAACTCCTATGGCTAAGTGAGGGCGTTTAAGCCGCATAGTCTGATTGTCTGGTTCGTTGCGCTAAACAACTCCTTCAAGGACCATATAATTGGATAAAGATTGTTTAGATTCCATCCCGAACACCTCTGTACTACCTACGTGAGGGCAGAAGCCGACGACTGGCCAACCCTCAGATTCCATACAACACGGCCGCACAGGAGGAAACAATTAAAACATAACAAGCATTATATTACAAATCGGCTTTGTTTTTATTATACAAGGCAAGGAAAAAACACGAGTGTATTCATTCGAAAACAATGTCGTGCCCGCACTGTGCTGCTGCAAGTCGAGACCCTTCTAGGACATTCGCAAAATATCGCTCTGGTGTGCGGTGCTCCTTGCCCTTTGGCAGCCCCCTGGCCTCCTCGACGGCGTCCATCTTTGCCTACCACATCTTGCAATGGGCGAAGGCCATGCGGGCACCTTCGACGCAGACTGATCGCTTGAGGATGTCTAGCCGCGAGCTTCCACCACCCGCTTCACGAGGCCAAAATAACTGCTAGGTATAGCTTCGGCTGGCCACAGCTAGATTATTAAATCCTTCATGGCCAGTTCGGCCACCCTGTGCAGCTCGACCAACTGTTTCAGTTGATCGGCAAAGGGCACCGGATGTTCTAGCACAACATACTGCGACCAGAATAGCTTCTCCATGGAATTCCCTTCTCTGGCTCGGAAGAACTCTGCAACATCGGACACGCTGTGTGGTAGATCCACAAAAGCCCCTGGGCAACTCCGCATCCGGGTTAGTAAAAGGTACTTCCTCTCCGCATACTTTCTTTGCAAGTTGAAAGCCTTACCCGCTACGACCTTCTTGGCCTCCTGCATCTCGTGGAAAGCGTCCCGGGCCTCATTCCGTGCAGTCTTCGCGCTCTGGCGAGCCTTGGTAAGTTCGGTCTCTTGAACCGACGCCTCGCGCTCCAAGGCTTCGCACTTCTTCACCGCGTCCTGGAGCTCCTGTTGGACCTCACTGACCCGGGTCTTGAGCTTCTTACGGGCGGCTTGCTGCTGGACAGCCTTCCCCTCGGCTTCGGCCAGGGCATATTTCAGGGCCTCGACCTCGGTCGCTGCCCCTACACATATTATGACACTACGGTCAATAGTCACCGCTTATTCTTTCCGAATACACAGCAAGTCGTCACTCACCTTGCTTCTCCTAGAGCTGAATCTTCACCTCGCCGAGCTTGTTCTCGGCCCGCTCCAACCTCTTCTTCAGTTTAGAGACTTCGGCAGCATGCGAGGTCGCGGCCAACAGCGACGCCTGCTCATTCATACATATCAAGTTAGTGTCCTACAACGGGTTGATCCTCTGTCCGGCCTTTCTTTCCGAACACCGGACAATGTCTCAGGGGCTACTGTCAACATGTGGTGTTCTCTTTCTACGTGACTTACCTCAAGACATGTCAAAATATTGTTGCAGGCCTCGTTTAGTCTGCTCTTGACGGACTGAACCTTCTCGATCACCGTACCCATAAGGACACGGTGCTCGTCCACAATGGAGGCGCCTCGTAGCGCCTCCATCAGGTTATCCGGTGCCCCTGGTTGGACAGGGGCCATCGGTGGAATTGGCGCACCCCCCTCCTTCGAAGGAAGGCGCGCGCCGGATTCCGGGGCCGCATCGGTCCCCGGAATCATATTCGGCTGAGGGCCGAACTGAATACGTCCCTCCTCGCCAGTCTCCATGGGGATCTGCTCCCCCATGTGTCCGGCAGCGGAGGTCTCGCCTTGCGGCGCCTCCTGGACAGCGTCCTGGGCCCCTCCCTAGCTCAGAGCGGTCCTCCGGGACAACACTTCGATGTCGTCCTTGGCCTCGGGGGAATAAGCGGGCGGCGACATGCTGGCCATTTCCGCCGGATCCAACGAACCTCCAGATGAGGATCGCTGGATGCTGTCACGGGCCGGACTGCAATAGCACAATTAACCATGTCAAAACAATAAAAAGGAGAGGCCGGGTACACTTGTATACATGAGTCATAGTACTAACGATGCGGCCTGAGGCTTAGTGCGGAGGCGTCGCTCCGGACTGCTGTCAACGTCCCACGCGGTGTTGACCGCAAGGGCGCCCTTCCCCTTCTTGGGCGTTCCCTCCTCCAGATTCGTGGAGGCCCCCCTTTTCTTCTTTCCCTCCTCAGGGGGAGGGTTCTTCTCCTCCTCCTCTTCCTTGTCATTGTCCTCAGGGACGGAGGAATGGGCTTCATCGCCTTCGGACGTCACGTCCGAAGCGCCCTTGCGACGGGAGCCACTTTTGGCCCCCTTGGCCTTCTTCTCCGGCGCCTTATATGGTGCCGGCACCAGCATCTTCGCCAGACGCGGGATGACCAGTTCTTCAGGCAGCGGAGCTGGACACTGGATCCGCTTCGCCCTCTCCATCCAATCCTGAAAAAGCAAATGATAAAAGCTCAGACATCATCCTGGAAACAAACAAGTAGGGGATACGTTAAAAATAACATACCTCGCTAGCGAGGTGTTTAATGTCGTGCCCATGGTCTGAATCTGTGGCCGGCGGTTTCTCGTTGCCCTTAAAGAGCAACTTCCAGGCACCTTCGTGAGTGGTTTCGAAGAGCATCACCAGGGTTTGATGCTTCTTCGGATTAAACTCCCACAGAGGGCGACTTCTGCGCTCGCACGGGAGGATCCGGCGAACCAACATCACCTGAATTACATCGACAAGCTTGATGCTTTTGGCTATCATGCTTTGAACGCACGTCTGCAGCGCAATCAGCTCATCGGGCGAACACCAGTTCGGACTCTTCTCCACCGAGGAGGTGAGTCGCATGGGAGCGCCGGAGCAGAATTCGACAGCTGTGGCCCAGGTGGTGCCGCGGGGTTGCGTGATGTAGAACCACTGTTTCTGCCACTCCTTTACTGTATCCACAAAAGTTCCTTTTGGCCAGGAGACGTTGGACAACTTACTCACCATGGCTCCTCCGCACTCCGCGTGCTGGCCATCCACCACCTTCGGCTTCACGTTGAAGACTTTGAGCCACAGCCCGAAGTGGGGTTGGATGCGAAGGAAGGCCTCACACACGACGATAAACGCCGAGATGTTGAGGAAGGAGTTCGGGGACAGATCGTGGAAATCTATCTCGTAATAATACATCAGCACCCAGACGAAAGGGTGGAGTGGGAACCCTAGTCCGCAGAAGAAATGAGGGATGAATACCACCCTCTCGTTGGGCTTCGGCGTAGGGACGACTTGTCCCTCTGCCGGTAGACGGTGGGCGATTTCCTTCGCCAAGTATCTGGCCGCCCAAAGCTCAGTAATGTCCTCTTGCCCTGACCTTCGTATCCGGACATGGTTGAGTGCTAGCTCGAGTGGAAAGGAGATGAGAACTTGGGCGCTGGAGCTCGAGATTGGAAGGGCGGAGATAGAGAGAAGGCGTGGGAGAGGAAGAGGGAGTCCTTATCCCCTATAAAGGCAGTAAATATTGAACGCCTCCCCACTCGCCTTACAATTCTCCTATTCCCAAGGGCTGTATAAAACGGCACGGTTGGGTTACCCATGCCCGCATTGATGAAAATCCCACGTTAAGGGGACACGATCTCTGCTTTGACAAGACATGCCAATGGCAACCGCGTCTCGGGACGTGGAGCGGCGGGCACAAAAAGGTTCGGAATTATGACCGGTTGGACGTGATGTCATGCTACAAAAATATGTCAGCGGATTGGATTCGTGTAAAATTATATTCTCTCTGTGGTTGTGTATGGTGTGTGTGACAGGTCCGGATACTATCATCACGTCCGAAGACTATCTTGGAGTTCGGAAATAAGGGAACCCGCCTTGCAATGTCGAAGACAATCTGCGCGCCGGACTCCTCGTCATTGAAGCCAGGTTCAGGGGCTACTGAGGGAGTCCTGGATTAAGGGGTCCTCGGGCGTCCGGCCTATTATCAATGGGCCAGACTTGTGGGCTATGAAGACATGAAGGCCGAAGACTGTACCCGTGTCCGGATTGGACTCTCCTTGGCGTGGAAGGCAAGCTTGGCGACCAACTATGAAGATTCCTTCTTATGTAACCGACTCTATGTAACTCTAGATCCCCCCGGTGTCTATATAAACCGGAGGGTGTGGTCCGGAAAGGATATACTCATTACCATAGTCATACAGGCTAGAATTCTAGGGTTTAGCCATTACGATCTCGTGGTAGATCAACTCTTGTAATACTCATATTCATCAAGATCAATCAAGCAGGAAGTAGGGTATTACCTCCATAGAGAGGGCCCGAACCTGGGTAAACACCGTGTCCCCCGTCTCCTGTAACCATCGACCTTAGACGCACAGTTTGGGACCCCCTACCCGAGATCCGCCGGTTTTGACACCGACAACAGGAGCGACGCACAATTACAAGCTGATATTCTCTTGGACAATGGAGGCTATAACCAATTACTTTTTACGGGAACAATAGCACCCAGGAAATTTGAAGGGTAGGTATGAACAAAATTGGAACTGCACATGTACTGCTAAGTGATTCAATACACACATTACCAATCGAGGAGGAGAACGATGGTCGCGGCGGCCTCTGTGAGTCATGGTCGGCAACGGGAGTTAGTTCATTGTCCACGACGATGGTCCTTCCGCGCTTGGTGTCGGCTTCCGGGAAGCAGATCCGAGATCATGGAAGACAGTGGACCGGCTCCAGTGCGGCGTCCGAGGTCGTCGATGAGGCAGATGTGCTGTGGTGGACGAGTGCGCCGATGTAGAAGGGGAGGAGCATGAAGGCTGCGGTGCCGTGGAGAAGTCTATTTTGCGGTGGGGATAGAAAATGGGGAGTATTCAGGTGTACTACTCTAGGTGCCGGGGTGGGGTTGGCTGGGTAGGATGAACCTGAAGTTACGAAAACAGCCCCCTACCAACCGTCATCTGTGGGCCTATTCCGAAGGCTATGATGGTAACTTCCCACTGCTCGAATCAGGATCATGAGAGATTTTCCCGCCAACCTCAAAATTTTTTGACACTGAACTCCCCGTTTGGCGTGTTGGGTGATTCGGCTAAGCAACTAGCGAGTAGTACTAGTAGACTCTGCATATTAGTACTAGTAAACTCTACATATTAGGTTTGATCGAAGTCAAACTTCCTAAAGTTTGACCAAGTTTCTAGAAAAATATAAACATTTACCATAACAAATATGTATGATGTGCAAGTACAATCAATAATGAATCTAATGGTATTTCTTTGTTATTGTATATGTTAATATTTTTTGTTATAAACTTTCTGAGAGTTTACAAAACTTGACTTTGACCAATGCTAATACGCGGACTTAAATAAAAACGGAGGGAGTACACATTTGTTTTCTTAGTATGTACTGAATTAATCATTTATCAAAATTGTGAAATAAATATATTAGGCTACTGACTCCGAGTGTAATGGTCTATACAATTCAATAGTTACAATCATTGTTGAATTCCAAGATGTATATGAGGTCTATAGTACTTCACAACATGCTCAAACTCAAATAATCCCAGTCAAATGACAATCAAAATGAATTTCATAGTTATTACTTTGTAGGATGCAACAAAACCAACAATAACTCTACATCAGCCATTATAAAAGCAACATTTTGAACATATCACAATATGTGAATGAAACGTGCAGAGAGAGCTTGCGAAGATGGAGCAGATAGGGCGGGAAAGATTGTATGTATGTGGACGAGAGAGTATGAGACAAACCTAACAAAACAAAGAGAGAGAGATAGAGAGAGAAAGAGAGAGGAAGAAGTTAGGTCTGTGTGAAAGATGGAGACATGTAATATACGTGAGATGCGTGTGCATCCGGATTCTGTACACTTGGAAGGAGAAGAGACAATAGGTTTGATGAGAAAGCTGGAAAAACATGGACGAGAGGGGAAGGATCTCGTGGGTTGAGGGATTGCTAATTTCGCGTGGGGGAGAGAGGGATTGGTAATTTTGTGCGAGAGAGAGAGGGTGGGGGAGGAGTCAGTCAGCCGTCGTCACATCATCTTGCTTCCAAAGCCTTGAGTTCTCTAGCGCAGTGTGGTCACCGTCTTCGATCTCCTCGATGCCCTCTTTGAAGATTGAGGTGTTGTGCATGTTGGGGTGCAGAGAAGCACAAGCGAGAGTGGTCGCCATATAACCTTTGATTGGGATGAATTTTGCTCGGGGGAGGGGGTATGTGTGTGCTGTGTGTGTGCATGTGTCAGATATTGAGAGAAAACAAACCTAAGGAGAGAAATGTGTGTGTATGTGACGGAAAGCTACATGCTAAACAGGGTATTCATGAAGAGATTGTGCGTGCGAGATAGAGAGCGATGTGCGGGCCTTGAGGTGGTCAGGGGCCGGGTGAGGGTGTCAAAATGTGCGCGTTGATGCATGTGTTACATGCGATCGTGCGAGAGACGGACGAAGCGAGAGAGATGGTTGTTGTGTTACAGATGCTCCTCTCTCTCTCACACACACACTCACACACAAGTAAAATAGAAGACCGTTCTCTCATGTATACACAAAGTATCGGCATCTGTCTATGTCTCACTCATGCATGATCATTTGCATATTCACACCTCTCTATGTCTCTATCACACACACACCGTCTCCACATTGCCCTTCCGCCACAACACATATATGGACACATACACACATTCTCTCTCAGTCACACACACAAAATAAGTATTAAAAAAACTAGGGCGCACCTAAAACGTCCAAATCCAAATAAATAGGAACTGGAGCTAAATTCAAATATATGGAAATATTGTAGCGTCAAGAACTTTTCTAGGAAAAAAAGTTGAGTAATATTCGGGGATTGTTTTCACACACACAAAAAGGTTCGGTGGATGTCCTTCGAGCGCGACACGGTGATGCACCGTTCAATCGACCGCGCGGTCGCGGTTCACGCGCTTGCACAGGATTCCGTATCATGGCTGTGGTAACTAATAAAAGGGATGCCTAAGTCTACTGTTTACGTGTACTAGTATGGTTTTCTTTTAAGTTTGACGAACCCTATATAAAACTTGCTTCAAAAAACCCTATATAAAACTAAACTAAGCTCCCATACGCGCACTCATCAATATGCCGCCGCCGCCGTTGCGCATGCCGGCGCCCGCCTGCTCCGGCCAACAATTTCTCGCCCATCACCACCGTGTCGCCGCCATCCCTGTGCCATGAAGCCGAAGGCTCGCCCGCTCACGTCCTCTGCAGTCCCTCCTCGCGATGCCGCCGCGCTGCCAAGCACACGAGCAGCTGGTGGAGCCGCGTCTATGTACGCAACGTACAAAGAGGAGGACGAGCGCGTGCTCCAGCACGCCGGAGAGGAGGAACTAGCGTGCATTGTTGTCTCCGCCCGCGCGGAGGAGTCGCTCATGGTGGCTGCCGCGGCAGACGCCGGTCGCGCGCGTGTCGAGCCCGCAAACCGGGTGCGGACGCGGAATCTACCTTCGAGACCTTGAATGCCACGTGGATCCTGCAATCTGAAGGAGCAATTTGGGTCAGTCGACTCTTGTGAGCCGTTTGATGCAACATGGATGGCTAGAAGGGCTTCTTCAACCTCCGAAATTGATGCACGGTTCATCTTCTCAGCCCGCCACACGCCTAACCGCCTGCCGCCGCCGCCGCGCCCTCCCTTGAACCGTCTGCCACCGCCATGCTCCCCCCACCCCCGCCATTCGTTTAACCCCGGGCACGATCCATTTTTTTCCGGCGAACTTCATTCCACACCAACACTCATAAGATAGATCATGGGCACCCTGCCACCCTAATATAGATACTGGGTATCTTCTCTGCCATCTTCTTCCTTCGCTCCGTCGAACTTCTTTCGCAAATCGACTGACCCAAATTATACTACTAGTACGAACGTATTAAGTACAATAGGAACACGAAGATACGAGCAGTAGTACCAACTGCAAGAAGAACAGTAGTAAGACATAGTACTAGTACTACTGTACGTACTAAAGAGTTCAAATAACGAGTAGAACCAGCATGAGCGACGACACTGCCACCTACTCGGAGTCCGAGTCCACGTCCTCTACTTCGTCCTCGTCCCTCTTCCTCTTCCTCTTCGCCGACGCTTCTTTGCTTGAACCGGACACTGGGCTCTTCTTCTTCATCCAACCCTTGTAGATATTTAAACAAAGGTAGGCATCCATTGCTGCATACAGGATGTGATCTTCATCTAATGTCTTTGACTCCCATGCATCATGAAACTCGTGGTGAGGTTTCTTCAGTTTAGCGTACGAAGGATCAATCATGGCTGCTACCAGGGTCAGCATTGAAGGATGAGAGGAGGACACCAGGCTTGCCTTCTGGAGATCGAAGGGCTGGCCTACAACGAGGCCTATCCGACCCAGGACATCCCTGTCGTTCCTAAAGTCTACAGTAACGAATTTCACTCTTTCGTCCTTGAGGAAGTTCTTAAAATCCTGGCACTCAACGTCGGCATGGCATATGTGGTAGACCAAGCACACGTTGTGTACGCAAACCTGGATCACGGCGGGCTTCTTCTTCTCTACCTCCTTTAGAATCTTCTCTCTTTGCAGGACTGTGGTGTACTCAACATCTAGCCCAGCGACCCACTCATCCGTTGAACTGTTGAACATGCGTAGGAAGCGAGCAAGGCATGTTTTCACCGTCGCGGATCCACGTGTGTAGATGACGATGAACTCATCGCCTGTGATGGCTCTAACCTGGGACTCAGCGGCGACCATGGAGATTTGGGAGGCCATGGATTTTGGAGGAGGGTTAGGAGAAGTTGAACTGGTGTGATGTGAAAGGACGGGACGACTGGGAGCTAACTGTTGTAAGGTACTGTACTAGTAGAAGACGGGGACGAGTAGGGCGTGCGAACGGCGTGGGGTTGCTCGCTTTCCCAGTGGATAAACAGCTGCAAGCTCCCAAAGAGTTCTCGAGAACTATGCGGGACCCACTAGATGTCATGTCTACTAGACCCATATCGTAGGCCTGACGGTATAGCTTCTGCCTGTTCGCACGCCATGCCGGCGCGTGGGTAACTTCACTTAATTCCGTCAACCGTCGCGCCTCCCATGACCTTCGCCTCCCTCGCGCGGTCGCGCCCTTTGAGACTTTGACCGGCTATAAATGAGCATTTTTTTTGCCTACTCCGCATGCATGATACTCCCTCTGGTCCTTTTTACTACCATCAACCGTTTGCAAAGTGTTTGACCAAATTTATACTAAAAATATCAATATCTACAATACTGATTATAATGAGTATAAGAACTATGTTTTATAATGAGTATAAAAATATTGATTTGACATTGTGAATGTTGATACATTTTTCTATAAGTTTGGTCAAAGTAGAGGCACATTGACTTCAGTCAAAACTTAAATGCACAATGCAGATTAGTTCCTCCGTCCAAGTGCGTGCCATGTCCTATCTTGTCATCACAACAAGGTTAGCTATTAGAGTACTACTACCTCCCTTCTAGTTTCAAGGGCTCGATTCAAAAAATTCACCTACTCTTAGCAAGATAGAGGCGGTGGAATAGTTTTTGTAGTCTGCAAAAGTACTCAACTAATGTTGTCGTTCTTCACAAAAAAATGTGTTTACCAATGCATGCATGAACACTAGTTACTCTAACCCCCCTCTCATCGCTAATTCTTTGCCACATCAGCATGTTTGCTATTCTCGTGTGCGTGATACTAGCTAAGATACCACCATTATGGCCAGCTTTAATCATCGCATGCAATAATTTAGTGCACCTTGAAATATGAACATGTGTGGGGCGTGTATGTTTTTAATGACTTGAGACTATACCTAGCCCGGCATGCAAGATGACTTATTATGCACCGTTCCCCATACCTGCAGGAAGCACGTTTGTCTCCAAATCTTTTCCTCTCCATGTGTGGAAACAATATGCCTGCCAGACTCTCCTTCTCCCTCCGGCGGTCCCACCACTCCACCCCGTGTGGAAAAAATCTGCATGCATGACTCTCCTCCCCCCGTGCTCATCCAATCCGTTGTGACAGCAATATTTCCACCCCTTCCCTCCCCCGTAATTTACTCCAACAAATATGCCCACGTAGCTGTTACGATAATCAGGCAACATATCTTCCGGGATGCTGCTTCAGTTACTTAACTGCAGGTGCATTGGGTCACTGACATATGGGCCCAACAGGGGTCTGGCCCACATGTTAGTGATGCAACTGGACCTGCAGTTAAGTCAATGCAGCTCAGTCCATATCTTACGTAGGTGTGCCATTGCTCGCTATAAATATTGCGCCTCCCACGACATTCGGAAGAACGCTCACGTTCATCGCTATCTCCTCCCCCTCCCTCTCACGTCGACCACCATGCCATCGCCCCTCCCAAGCCCTAGGCGCCCCTTGCTGCACCGCCTGGACGATCACGTGTCGCCGTTCCGTTCCTCGCCGCCACTAGTCGAGGAGGACGCGTCGGCATTCCACTCCTCGCCGCGACGCGTCGAGGTGGACACGTCGGTGTTCCCAATCTCGCCAGCACGCGCGTCGGAGGACGCGTCGGCTCCCCGCTACGAGGAGAACGCCGCGCCTCCCGCCGAGCCCCCCAGCCTTGAGGAGGTTTGGAAGGAAATGGATGTCGCCATGTGGGAGGCTTTGCCGCCGGCAGAGCACGCCAAAATAGAGGCAGAGAAGAAAGCCAAGGAAGAGAAGCGCGCCGCCGGCCAAGCTGCGTGGCAGGTCTATGTCGCGTCCGAGAGAGTCAGGCAATTGGCTCTTTTGAAGAAGGATCATGCAAGGGCCGTGAGGGTGGTGGAGGACGCCCGTGCTAAAGCCCTGAGTGCAGTCGGGCCCAAGCGCCTCATCTACGCTTGGCGGTACGTGGACCGGGTGCACGCTTCCAGCGAGGAGGAGTACCTGTTGGCGCCGGATCACCAGACCGGTGAGATCGCGCTCGCCCGTCGGCTAGCCGCCAATCAGCACCTCGCGAGTTGCGAGGCTGAGGAAGAGGCGTTGTGTCGGCGCGCTGGGAAACGGCCGTGCACCAGGGCACTCGTGGCTTGCCGCACGCGCTCCTGCGAGCGTCTTGGCTTTTAGTAGGAGTATAATTTAGTTTCGTAAGGTGATCTCATTAGTTTTGGGACGCAAATGATAAATCCCAAACGTTCAGGAATTATTAGCGTCCTTAATTAAGTATGTAAGAGGGAAAGTATGGAAACCTTGTGTATCCGTACGCATTTTGTACGTAGGTGCATATAGCACAAACTTTACTATATACTATCGCACTACACGTCTCTCTCTATATATGCTTGCAGACTGTGCTACTCCCTCCGTCCAGGTGAATAAGTCATCTTTGGTTGTGCACCGTGACCAAGAAGGAGGGAAGACTTTATACACCTAGACGAAGGGAGTACTACTATTACTTATGTACGTGCAAATGCACGTTTTAACATTACGATGCGGTTTTTGTAAAAGTAGAAAAACAGCACTAGTCAAGCTTGTGAAACGATTCAATGCAAAACAAATGCAAAAATGCTCATTTGATTGTTTACTTTTAGATTCCTTCTCTGTGGTTACTTTGTGCGGAGTATCTCACTGGTCGAAAAGGCATGCAAATTCCCAAACCGCTTCCTACACCCTGTATCGAATTTTTTGCCTAACAAGTTGTGCCGTGCAATTGGAATTCCAACTTGAGTAGGAGTACTAGTACTACTAGTAGGAGTACCAGGGGCCAGTTTGTTTAGGCTTCCAGATTAGTAGTAACCCCAATACTACTAGCTCCGTCCTGGATTATTGGTCCCCAATGTAATCTGTGTCAAATTTTGATCATAACTTTAACTAATGAAATGTTTGTGCATGTCACATGCACTAACATTTTATCAGTTAAATCTTTGGTCAAAATTTACCACAAATTACAATGGTGACGATTAAACCAGGACGGAGGTACTAGTAGTAGTTTAGAAGCCCAAATAAATGAGTGAGGCGCCTTAATGTTACTCTCCACTATGACTAGTCTTATGGGAAAAGCTGGCGAAGAGACGGCTTATTTTTAAGCCGCCAAAAGAACTCGCCCTAGGAGTAGTAGCTAGGGATACTAGGAGTAGAAGCTAGGGATCGAGTGTGCGAGATGAACCGGAGAAAGTAAATGCAGAGAGATGAAATGCACAAAAGACGGAGGGATGTGATGGTTGCTTGTTCGTTTATTTTACCAAGCCACTTATTACTGGCAGTGGTTGGGTTTTGTGATATGACGGCTTTACTGCCGCGCCACGAGCGGGGCGAGAGTGAGACGCCCGTGCAGCGCCGCCCTCTACACTTGTACTACATCGGTCGTGGTTTATTAGTCCCCCATTGAATTTGACTGAAGATTTAACTAACAAAATGTTAGTGCATGTCAACAAAAACTATGTCGTTGGATTCGTATTTGAACATAGTTTTCAATGATATAATTTTAGGTGACATGCATCAGCATTTATCATACTATATATAATGTTAGTTCAATTTTTGGTCGTACTAATCTATAGTAGTAAGGTGCCCGTGCGTTGCACGGAAGAGTGAAATGCATTGATCGGGGAGTTGTTTATTTTGACAAAGGATGTGGGGGTCATCTCATGTGTAACGGGTATCGATTGGTTTCTTTGAATATTATTTCATCTCTAGAGCTGACGAACATCCAGGCGATATAGATAAAAAAGTATCTTTTGCAAACAAAAGTGTTCAACTGTTCAACCTGCATTCAAAACTTGTGAAGAAATAACACTTATTGTGCTTTGCAAGAAATGATCTTCAAGCATTAGTTTTTGAGTATCCATTGTTATACATGTTGGCTACAGATGACGTGGCACTTTCTTATAGTCAATAGTTGGCTATACTATTTAAGTATTAACCATGCCCTTACACACCTAGATGGAGGGATTAAATCAGGATGACTTGGAATGGGCAGAGGAGATGTAAGAAATGGTTCATCATAAGTCTTTCACCGGTACTGTAGTAAAAATTCATACATGGAAGATTCTGGACTAAACATAAATGGATACACTTTTATTCATGCGCAATACTCCAATAGAGCAAGATCATGCATGGAAGTCTCCACATGCTTGGACAGCGGATTACATTGAGCGAAGACTAATGATCAACATTTAACTTGGTAATGCATACGTCCAGGTGAACCTCCTTGGAGTCCCCGTGCACCACGTTGTGGGGGGGGATCATACCATGCGTCTTCCCTGTCCACATCGGCGGGAAGGTCCCACCTCGGCAGAGTCCAAGTCAGCTTCCTGTAGCCAATGTCGCCGCCCACGTAGCTCGGAGGGGTAGTAACAGTGAGCACGCACCCGTATATCGGCCTCGTGTCAGTGTCAGCGTCAGCGGCGTCACCCCGACACACACTACAGAGATGGGGCGGTGGCCTGCGCGGGCCTCGCCGGTACCCATGATCAAGAGGAAGACGCTGTCGTCCTCCTCCGAGACTAGCAGGCGATGGTGATCCTCCAGCGACTCCGTCACGGTGAACGGGTAGCACGTCTCGTACTTGACGTTCTTCGCCGCAGGCCAGTAGTGATAGTCGGACGCCTGCATGAGGTGACGCACGAGGTCCGCTGGCGAGCCCGAAAACGGCATCAGGCACTCATAGCAGTAGACGAAGGGCTCCTTGGAGGCATCGACCAGGCCGTCCATGAAACGGGAGTGGCAGTAGGGGACGGTGCGCTAGTTGAATATATGAGCAAGTTACTACGAGATTTTGTCTGAATAAGCACAAAATAAATCATGACGGCTATAACAGAGATTAAACTAATCATGTGGACTAGCATAGTAGATGAATATATTGAATCTAGGACACAAACTAGAAACATGAATTCTACCACGATTTTTAACAGGAAAGACAGAAACACATACGATGCAACGGGAGCAGCACCGTTGGCGTTGAGGTTGTCGCCCATGTCGTTGAGGAAGAGGTTGCCGAGGTCGAGGAACAAGTCGTCCTCGGTGAAGTCGTCCGCTGCTAGCAGTCGCAAGAGTGCGCACCCCAAATTTCAACAGCGCCCGCCGAATGGAGCGCAAGAGGGAGTGGCTATAGGGGACGCTGCGGCCGCTGAATGGAGCGCAGGAGTAGCCCACAAAGCAGTAGATGGTGCTCCTCCCTAGTCTCTATTCTTATCTCTATCTCTACTACTCTTCTTTGTTTTTTATAATATACTAGTTGTAGCTGTCAAATTGAATAGTACTGCGCGGTCCGCTGCACGCCCAGCTGAACACGCCTCCTCGCCTCCATCAAACCCCTCCGTTAAACCCACATGCAAACCGAGAAACCTACTCCAGCCCGCGGGAGGAAATTTGCCGGTTGCCGTTGGAGAATAATAGTGTCACGTCCAATCCATTTGAGTTAATTGCGTGTATGATTCTCCCTCTATAAAAAGTTAATTGCATCCTTAATCTTGTATTCTAAGTACTCTGTGGGTTCCACTGTCAGTACAATGTACATGACTTGCAGCCTGGCTACAGATTCGTACAGAAAGTTAAAAAGAAACAAATCCATCAGTAATCTTGTATTCTAAGTATGCTATGGGTTCCACTGCCAGTACAGTAGCGAAAGACGTATATATTAAAAAAATAAAAAGCTAAAGTTTAGGACAGAATTCGAACTGAGGTCATCGCGCTGCGAGCATCCGGCCCGGACCAGTACAGTAGGTGTTCGTTGCGGACAATGCAAGAGATAAACCTTTATAACAATGAGCCCGTACGTTGCAACGGATCCAAAGTAGAATAATACATATTCACAAATTTGAAAGAAAACAGTTTACTTTTGATATACATATCACTAAAAATATCTTATGTTTCACTCCAAATATAGTTTTTGGGCAGTTTTGATGAAGGGAGGAATGTGGTTGGTTTCAAGATACTAAGGGCTTTTGTGTAAGCTGGAGCAGAGAAGTGGGAATTGTTGCAAAAGGCCACAACTTACATCAGAGCCGTTAGATGCATATCTAATGGTCTGAAATGGCGGATGGCAGACACACCATCATCACCAACTAAGTCTTTTATAGGAGTAGGAGTAGAGAAAAAACCGAGTTGGTGATGATGTTGTGCCTGCCATCTTATAATATAGACAGTCCGATCTATATCTGACGGATAGAAAGCAAACTATGACAATTTTACAAAAGATACCCGCACCTCTCTCCACATTTACAGATAAGGCCTTGCCTCATTCAACCTTATCTCCCACAACCTCATTGCTGAGCAATTAAAAAAGGAAGTCTCTGGAACAATCTGGCATGGTGGCCGCTGCCGGCGCCGTCCATCCCCATGACTCCGCCCAGTCCGACCACCAGTCACCACCACGCCCCACTCATCCTCACCTTATCTATCATCTTTCTCGAGATATCATTTTTTCGATGAAATGGTCAACATACCATTTTCCGATAAATTCTCAAGATATCATTAGTTTTTACAAATGGGATTACTCCTGCATGTGTCAATCACAACAGGTGTTTTGTAAAAAAATGCATCTTGATGTTCCGTGCAATGCACGGGCATCTTGCTAATTTTTTGCATATAATTCCAAAAACCACGTAGACACGGTCTCTGACCATTTTACAACTATGTTAGTATCATTGTTAGTGGTCAGCCGGTGCAAGTTATAGCCCCGGGTGTTTTAACCTTTTTTTTTAGTAATGATATCTGGCGATTGTTCGGCACGAGCTCAATCCTGGCGAATCCCACGTTATCGTCAGATTTCCATCTGATGGTGGCCTGTTTTTAAGCCATAGTACTTGACAAAACCGCCACCCTTACACACGTACTGTAACTGCGTCGCGGGCGTTTGCAACTGCCATGTCTCCCAGCGAATGTTTGTTGGGGATTGGAGTTAGCATCGATGGCGGTTCGTAGTCGTTCCACGCTCGGGCATTGAAGTTTGTAACTATTTTAGAGTAGAATATACTACTCCTCCGGTGCTAGTAGTAGAGCAGAGTCCTACTCCACTACTACTCTACTCAAGCAAGTTAGGGCATAGTAGTATGCACTTTAGGGAGTACCAGTACCGTGATCACTCAAGCAAGTTGTCTGACGTCGATATGACCCTACGCTGCTGGTATGTGTCTCGTAAGTCAAGCGGCGTGCTGTAGTCATCATCACCTGTCCACTTCCTGCAGCACATATTCGCTTCTCCATCTTTGTCCGCTCTTCCATCCCCGCTAAGGCGCCTCCCCCCTTGTCCAATCTTCCATCCCCGCTAAGGTGCCTCCCCCCTCATCCGAAAACCAAGCACTAACAATGGAAGAACCAAGCAGCGTCCGCCGAAAGAGTGGCTGGAATTCGCTCCCCACAGAGGTAATCAAGCTCATTGTTTGGCGTGTGGACAATCTCAGTACCATGCCGCTCGCCGCGTGCTCGTCGGGGCTGTACTATTTACTCAAAGCCCTCAGGCCAGAGCTTTTTAAACCAGCTCCTTGCTCGCTGATCCTGCCTGATCTTCAGAAATGGCATGTCACCCAGCATAACGATCATAGGGTGGCGAGCATCAACCCCCTTGACTGTGATCCGATCCCCGTCACCCTCAACTACATTAACAGTATGCACTGGGTCGGCATGAACACGTCTTGGATGGTGCTCGTCGACGGTCGCGGCAGCTGGATGCTCGTGGAGGTCTACACCCGGCGATTGATCCCCCTTCCTTCGATTAACACTGCACTGCTTTGGCACCGTGGCCCAGAATACTCGGAATCTTACAGTAGCCAACATGATACCAAGTTTGATTTGCTCAAGGTTGTAATCTGCCAAGTGCCCACAAGATCTGTGAATTATAAAGACTTCAGGCTAATTGCCTTCTTCAACCGCGGTCTCGCCTATCTGACAGGTCACTACGCTAAGTGGATAAATCTGCACGTCCATCACAGGATCATACATCCTCCATGGTTCTCTGATGCCATTGAACACAAGGGCTTCATTTACGCTGTCGACTCCTTCTATGGTTGGATGTATTGCTGGCCTACTCCAGTCATCGCTACAAATGGCTGTTACAGCAGTATGTTACTTTCCTATGATATCATGATGGCTTGCTTATATTACTATCAACATTTACTAAAAAAATATTCATGCGCATAACATGTTGTTCTTAAGATTGACTACATCAATAGCCCTTTTTTATTTGACTCCAACTTGATATGATGTTGTAGGCTGCCTGGTGTCCCTACCCTTCCTAATCCCAGAACCTTTCAAAGAAAAGCGGCATGGCAGTTGCAGGTGGTTCCTGGCTCGATCAGACGACGGTGAACGATTGATGATCGTTCGCATGTACTGGACGTGTTGTTTCGCGGAATACAATCACAGTCACTGCAAGGTCTTTGAGCAGGATCCCAGCTTCTCTGGGCCTTTAGGAATTTTTGACTGGAGGTTGGTAAGTAGCCTTGGTACACGCTCTCTGTTTGTCGGACTGAATTATCCGATTAACCAGGAGATAACCGACGGCAAGGATCATGATGGCAGTGCGGTTTCATTCATCAGGCAAAACTGTGTGTACACAACACACCATGCGTCTCTGCATGCACCATACCTTGATATGTGTCGCGACGCTCTGCAACCCAAAGTAGGAGAGAGGGTCGCAAGTATCAGACTTCGACCTGCTGGCTGGAGTTTCCCCCGTCAGGCACCCATCTGGTTCAAGCCGTCACCCAATCTCCATAGCTTAATAAATAGTAACATCTAACTGAGCCAGTTAGTTAGATGCGTACACTAGGTGTAGTAGGATCTTTATTTAGTTTGATGCATACACTTGTTCTTTTTTGGTAGCCCTTTTGTAATGATGGCCGATGTTTGGTTTGGAAGAGAGAGTTGCGTCTTCACTCTTTTGGCCTGCTTACTGCTTCTGTTGCACCCCCAGCCCTGGTTGTTGCTGCTGCTGTTTTCAATGTACAATCAGTAGTATATTTCGTCTGTTGGTTGAATAAATGTGTTGTTAGAACGACAAACAGAATGTTTTGGAAGTCGTTGCACGGTTCGATCCTTAAGTGCCCCGTACCGTACGTAGCGCATACTATTTTTCATACGGAACACATTTTCCACTTGTTGATAACATGTAGCCCACTGATGAAGGCCCAATAGAGGAGCCCATAATTAAATGGAAGGGAGGCTATCACATGAATCCGGCCCAAGTACATGCTCATGGTCCCCTAAACATAAATAAGTAAATAAATAAATAAATAAAGCTAAATGCTCATGCACCAGTTCTTTAAATTCATGATTTAGCAGGAGGATATTATTTCCTATGATAGTGTCATTACATTCAGTCGATATTTTTCTTAGGAAAAGATAGCGATCAATCTTCTTTCTTCCAGCATTTTCTTCCTGCAACCAGCGGACCCATGCAAATCGTAGTCAACGTCGTAAATAGTTCCAGTCCATTTTTATTTTTCAATAAGAATGTCCAACCCAGCCAAGCACATTGGCGACAACACTTTATCCTCCGCCTTGGTGCGCTCGCCGCGGCACCGTCGTCCGGCCCTGTCAACATAGTTTTTTTCGAAACGGTCCCTGTCAACATAGTGAATCGGGAGAGGACTGTAGTTGTGAGTATGACAGTACGGACCCACCAGGTCCACTCCCGAACACAAGCAAGCGCCTCTTTTACTACTCAGATGAACCCCTCATTTTTTACTCTAATCCACCCTACTGATATCTGGGACCCACATCATTTTCAACGTATAGTCAATTAACGACAGAATTGCACAAATTTTTTTTGAGTAGTAATTCGGAGGAGCAGGCTATCAACTGAGTTGTGCGGTCTCTGTGGCCCGTCTAACAACATGACCGGCCCAGCAGTTTTTTCTTTGGGAAAATAGGTAGCCCATTATTTCTTTTTGAAGAATACCTAAGCTAGGCCTATTTGTTTTCTCCGATTTACTGGGCTGCAAATCTTTCAAGACGAGGAGGGATGCATTCCGGCCTGGCCAAAGAGTATGGTCAGTGTCTGTTAAAAGTAATATCAAAAGGGGTTGAAATTCAAAAAGATTATGGCAAATGGGATATTAGTTTCGTTTTTTGTTTTTGTTCTTCACTGATATCTTATAATCCCTCCGTCCCTAAATTCTTGTCTTAGATTAGTCTAGATACGGATGTATCTAATACCAAAACGTGACTTGATACATCCGTATTTAGACAAATCTAAGACAAGAATTTTGGGACGGAGCGAGTATTTCGTTGGATTTAACATGACATAGGACTAATTTATTTTTAAATTTGTTTTAGTATGGCTACTAATTTTTGGATTAAGAATATTTTGTTCCCCAGCAAAAAATTGTGAATTTTCAAAATTTTGCACATATTTAGTTAATTTTTTTAACCCTGGTACTGACCAGAAAATGGGCAGCAATTCTAAAAATGGAAAACGGGCTGCAATAAATTCCATATGAATTAGAAAATGAGTAAAAATTATAAAAATAATAGCAAATGGGCTGTACAAGACACATATTTCGAGGCTGACTTGTTTACGCAAGGCTTTGTCAGTCATCACAGGATTCTAAACTAGCGCGGTGGGACTGCCTGCTCCCTCCTCTTGTGGGCCGCTGTTATGCCGCGCGGGCTTCCCCGGCCCACCCTACTCCCTTCGCTGGCCTGGCCGCACGCAATCAACTGCCTCCTTTTTACGCGAAAAAAATGATTCCTCCCACTGACATCTGGGGCGCACCGGTTGGGAGGCTGACCTGTGGGCCTACTAAGTTGACGCGTACGCAGGGCTTGTCAACTTAGTGAACAAACGATTCTAGTAGCAGTAACCGTTGGATTTGAATCAAACGGTCCTGCTGCTTCTTCAATCACTGCTCTTCTTTCACCAGCCGCCCAAACCAGCGCTGGCGAGACCGCCTGCTCCTGCCTCCAGTGGCCGGCTGTGCTGCCGTTGAGGGCTCACCGTCCCCTACTACTCCCACCACTAGCCAGGCCCTACGGCGACGGCAGCCTCACATCGCAGCCGAACCAGTGAACCCTCGTACTCCTCTCCGCATGGGCATCCACTGCCGCGTCTTCCCCGGCTCCGCGTCGTCCCCTTACTAGGCCTCTCCGTCGTCCACCACCTTGGATGCGCTCGGCGCGGAGTGGTCAACATGGTCAACGAACGACACCATCAAAAGTAGACTGTGCGTGGAGAGGCTGACTGCTGGGTCCACGGCCGCACGCAAGGAAATGCCTCCTTATTACGCGCAAAATAATGATTCCTCCACCTGACAGCTGGGACCCACCGGAAGGGCCTCTGTATCTTGCGAAAAACGTTCCCACCGCTGACAGGTCGGACCCACCAGCTATATCTTCGCACGCAAGGAAATGCCTCCTTATTAAGCACAAAAAAATGAATACCCCCCTGCTAGCTGGGACCCACAATAGTGGGAGGCTGACTTGTGGGCCAACTAAGTTGACGGGGACGGAGGGCTTTGTCAACTTAGTCAATATGAACGATTCCAGCTCTAGTGACCGTACGATGTCCATCCAACGGCCGTAGTGCTTCTTCAACCTCTGGTCTTCTTGCTCCAACCGCCCAAACGAGCGCCGGTCGTGCCTCATGCTCCTGCCTCCCGTGGCCGGCCGCGATGCCGCGGAGGCCTCACCGCCCCTACTACTCCCACCGCTGGCCAGGCCATCCCTCTACTCACCCACACCCCCTGTTATTCTGCGGTGACGGCAGCCTCACACCACAGCCGAACCAGTTAACCCTTGTACTCCTCTTCGCGTGGTCATCCACTGCCGCGTCTTCCCCGGCTCCGTGTCGTCCCCTTCCTAGGCCTCACCGTCGTCCACCGCCCTGGTGCTCTTGGCACGGTGTGGTCAACGTGGTCAAGGAACGGCTTCCATCGGACGTGGACTGTACGTGGAGAGGCTCACAGCTGGGTCCACGGCCGCAGCAAGGAAGTACCTCCTTGTTACGCGGAAAATAATGATTCCTCGACCAGACAGTACGGACCCACTGGACAGGCAACCGTATTTTGCCAAAAAAACGTTTCCCCCCTGACTGCTGGGACCTACCAGCTACATCTTCGCACGCAAGGAAGTGCGTCCGAAAAAAACAATTTGCCCCCTGACTGCTGGGACCCACCAGCTACATCTTCGCACGCAAGGAAGTGGGTGACAGTCGGGACCCACCTGGTCAAAGAGTACGTAGCGTTGTCATTCTGGTCGCGAATGTGTACGTACATACTGGTCGATGTAGAGGCGCGCACGTGTCGTAGTAGAGGCGCGCACGTAGCATGTACACGTACGTACAGCGGCCAGTGTGCAAGAAAGAAAATACGGCCACGTACGTACATACGGGCGGGGTCTCGAACGCCTACTTGCGCATACGTACGGCCAGGGCTCATGTACATGGATGGGTCGGAACGGAGAAACTGCATCGTCATCGTGTTCATGGGGAGGCAACGGAATGCGTCGTGTTCATTGGGAGGCAATGGAACGCGTGGGAGCCAACCGGCTTGGACGGAACAACTGATGGAAACGAGGCCTGGCGTACCGCACAACGGAGGAAACGTCCTTGTGTTCAACCGGCCACGGTCGAAACAGGATTCTGTTCATCGGAGGGGTCTGGCGTACCGCAAAACAGAGGAAACGGAACTCCTATGGTCAAAATGGGGGTCCTGTTGATTGGGAGGGGTGTGGCGTACCGCAAAACGGAGTAAACAGACTTGTGTTGGAGCGCTACGGTCGAAATGGGGGTCCTGTTCATAGGGAGGGGTGTGGCGTACCGCAAAACGGGACTCCACAGGATACTGTTCATCTCCACCGTCGACCCCCTCCAGCCTCCACGGGCTACTGTTCATCCACCGTCGACCTCCTCCAGCCTCCAACTACAACTGTTCATCCACGGGCTCCTGTTCATCCAGCCTCCACCGCACGCTACTCCACCGGCTACTGTTCAACCAGCCCTCTCCACCGGCTCCTGTTCTACCACCCCTCCACGGGCTACTGTTCATCCAGCCCTCCACTGTCTACTATTCATCCAGGCCTCCACGGGGTGGTCCTGTTCATCCAGCCCTCCACGGGTCCTGTTCATCCATCCCCAACCGGCTCAATCGATCGGGGTCCTGTTCATCCAGAGGCAACACCACGGGGTCCTGTTCATCCACCCCCACCGGGAACTGTTCATCCAACCCCCCCAGCAACGCTAACTGTTCATCCAGAGGCAGCATCGATCGGCTTCAGTTAGCAGCAGTAGCGAAGGAATCGCTCGATCGGGTTCAGTTAACAGCCATCGATCGATCGCTCGAGTTCAGTAACGCGTAGCCTGCAGTGCAATCGCTCAGGTTCAGTTAGAGCCCAACGCCTAGCTCGGGTTCAGTTAGAGCCCAACGCCTGGCACACACGCGCACACGTGTACGAGAGAAATGCTCATCGCTCGGCCCCCGACACCCACCGTAACCGGGAACTCCCCGAAATTTTCCTCGCCCTTGCTTCTACCACGGTTTTTTCCGTCATGGACGGCCCAAAGAATGTCATGCAGCTGCGTCTCTGGCCCGCCCAGGACGAAAAGCCCATTTTCTGTCATGATTTTTTGTCATAGAAGTAGGAGCCCACCACATCTATCATGATACCGGGTTTTGTCACGATTATCATCATAGAAGTGTCATAAGTATGACAAAAAAAATTCGTTCGGCCCAAAATGTCACGGATGTGTCTTTTTTTGTAGTGTCATTTAGTTTAGCTCATAGTTTAGTTTTGAGTTCTCTCTTTGTTTTTTGTTTTTCTTTTTTTTTTCAGGGTCTTCCCTCAAGCCCCTTTGTAATTGCTGAGACTATTGTTTTTCCCTTTTTTATTTATAATTAAAAGTTGTAGTGGGGTTCTTACCCTACCGTTTATAGTCAGAAAAACTGATGGATATGAATGAAGTTATAGCCTACATTCAAATTAAAATTCGGCACAATTTTAAATAGCAGCAATTAAATTAGCATGAAAATACGCTCTACAGGTCATTACGGCGCACACAGTCTATAAAGCACAACGTGTGTGATATACATCATAATCCGACACGGTTCATGGAGAGGAAACGTGTGTAACCATGCACATTGTTGCCATTTGCAAAGCGTGTGTGATGTTAGACAATATCATAAACGGTGCGGGAAAACTAAATGTGTGTGATTGTCGCCCTATCGTACATGCTTTAAAATTATGAACTATTTGTGATCTGGTGCACATCATAAACGTAGAGCTAGTTTGGTACATGCCTGGACAGTTGCTGTCTACTACGCAACCTTCTTCTTGTAGACGTTGATGGGCCTCCAAGTGCAGAGGTTTGTAGGACAGTAGCAAATTTCCCTCAAGTGGATGACCTAAGGTTTATCAATCCGTGGGAGGCGTAGGTTGAAGATGGTCTCTCTCAAGCAACCCTGCAACCAAATAACAAAGAGTCTCTTGTGTCCCCAACACGCCCAATACAATGGTAAATTGTATAGGTGCACTAGTTCGGCGAAGAGATGGTGATACAAGTGCAATATGGATGGTAGATAAAGGTTTTTGTAATCTGAAAATATAAAAACAACAAGGTAGCAAGCGATAACAGTGAGCATAAACGGTGTTGTAATGCTAGGAAACAAGGCCTAGGGTTCATACTTTCACTAGTGCAAGTTCTCTCAACAATAATAACATAATTGGATCATATAAGTATTCCTCAACATGCAACAAAGAGTCACTCCAAAGTCACTAATAGCGGAGAACAAACGAAGAGATTATGGTAGGGTACGAAACCACCTCAAAGTTATTCTTTCTGATCGATCTATTCAAGAGTCCGTAGTAAAATAACACAAAGCTATTCTATCCGTTCAATCTATCATAGAGTTCGTACTAGAATACACCTTAAGACACAAATCAACCAAAACCCTAATGTCACCTAGATACTCTAATGTCACCTCAAGTATCCGTGGGTATGATTATACGATATGCATCACACAATCTCAGATTCATCTATTCAACCAACACAAAGAACTTCAAAGACTGCCCCAAAGTTTATACCGGAGAGTCAAGACGAAATTGTGTGCCAACCCCTATGCATAAGTTCACGAGGTCACTGAACCCGAAAGTTGATCACCAAAACATACATCAAGTAGATCACGTGATATCCCATTGTCACCACAGATAAGCACATGCAAGACATACATAAAGTTTTCTCAAATCCTTAAAGACTCAATCCGATAAGATAACTTCAAAGGGAAAACTCAATCCATTACAAGAGAGTAGAGGGGGAGAAACATCATAAGATCCAACTATAATAGCAAAGCTCGCGATACATCAAGATTGTGCCAAATCAAGAACACGAGAGAGAGAGAGAGATCAAACACATAGCTACTGGTACATACCCTCAGCCCGAGGGTGAACTACTCCCTCCTCATCATGGAGAGCGCCGGGATGATGAAGATGGCAACCAGTAAGGGTTCCCCCCTCCGGCAGGGTGCCGGAATAGGGTCCCGATTGGTTTTTGGTGGCTACAGAGGCTTGCAGCAGCGGAACTCCCGATCTATTCTGTTCCTCGATTTCTTAGGGTATATGGACACATATAGGCGAAAGAAGTCGGTCATGGGAGCCACGAGGGGCCCACGAGGGTGGAGGCGCGCCCAGGGGGTAGGGCGCGCCTCCCTGCCTCGTGGCTTCCTTGAAGCTTCCCTGACGTCTACTCCAAGTCTCCTGGATTGCTTCCGTTCCAAAAATAACTCTCCGGAAGGTTTCATTCCGTTTGGACTCCGTTTGATATTCCTTTTCTTCGAAACACTGAAATAGGCAAGAAAACAACAATTTGGGCTGGGCCTCTGGTTAATAGGTTAGTCCCAAAAATAATATAGAAGTGTTTAGTAAAGCCCATAAACATCCAAAATAGATAATATAATAGCATGAATACTTCATAAATTATAGATACGTTGGAGACATATCAACAGTGCCTGGACTGCGACTGGTATAAGGTAAAACCACAAAAGTCTGACTACGATGGTAATGCGAACACAAACGAGTAGCAAGGATGGAGCGTTTGGCATAAATGGAGTATGCTTATAATATTTAACTGAAGGAGAAAGCTTTGTTTTGGATTGGTTTCCCGTATATTTCAATGAATATACTTAAATCCAGGAACCTCTTCCATCGTCATTTCAATAACTTCCATTGTATAGTTACTTGATCCAATAAAAGGCTCAGAGAATAGGGCAGCTGATGCACCACTATCTAGATTACATGAGCCAGATGAACTCAATGCCATTACTTCCTGTCAACCACAATGGCTCACTGATATTGTTGCACGGTACTGCAAAGACACATTCACACAGAATTTACTATCTGAATTGGCAGTCCTGAGCACTCACAAGAATAGCAAATATTCATTGCATAATGGGGTCATTCGATATAGAGGAAGAGTATGGGTTGGTGCAAACTTCTAAATGAAAAAAAAACATCTCGCAAGCACTTCATGCCAGTGGTATTGGTGCCCACTCTGGCATTACTGCTAATTATCACCGCATCAAGGCACTATTTGCTTGGACAGGAATCTTTCAATCAGTGGAATCTTTTGTCAACAAGTGTCAAATCTGTCAGCAAGCTAAGGTAGAACATTAAAAACTCCTTGGCCTCTTCGATCCTCTACCCATTCCAGATGAAGCATGGTCCATTATCAGCATTGACTTCATCACTGGATTACCAAAGTCCCATTACTATGATTCAATTCAGGTGGTGCACGAGACAAGCCAAACAAACAGAAACCGAATTAATACCGAAGAACACAAGCTGTGGGCCGTAAAGTGGAAATGGTTGCAGGCCAAAGCTGTCCCCCTTTGCCACTAAGACTTGAATCTTTAACCATCGGAATACCCGGTACTCTCTCTACCAAACAGGCAAGATAATCTTATCTTGAACTCTGTCCCTTCTATAATTATTGACAGGTTTAGTGCCTGGTAGTAAGGGTATTTTGTGGTCCATTGTCCTCCTAGGAGGTCACTCTGTAGGCTCAACAAACAACTCACTGAAGCCATTCAAGACCGGTTGCAGGACAGACAGACCATTGACTTGACATGACCGTAATACATACATAATAGGAAGGATAAGCTATAAGATAGAGATGATTGTTGTGCTCCGGAATAAAGAAGAATACCATCTTGTCTAATCAAATACGAATACCATCTTATTGATTTAGTCAGCTTGCATCAACACATAAGATGTGATATGAGTAGTGGGAAATAAACTCTTCTTTGATCACTTGAAACATAGTAGAAAGCATCCAAAACAGAATAAAATGTTGTTCAAAAGAAGAAGCTACCTGGCCCAACCACTACACCATTTTGCCTAATGTGTGACCACCCATATCAGTTACAACATCTTCCGTTTCCAAGTTTTCAATGCCCTTTTCTTATAGTATACAAAATAGGATTCTAGATTGCTCTTCATTTCATTCAATTTATTCCATTGCTCTTCAACGTATATATATTAACCCACCTTTTTTTACCTATTTCTTCTACAATTCACATGACTCACTGAAACCAACTTTCTCCTTCCTACATTTTATCTCTACAGCAGTTATCATGTATAATGATTTCTTTTTGGTCGCTACTCTCCTAACCGACGAGTCGGAGAGGATACGAATGTCCATTCACCATACCACCCATCTTCCTTCTAGCTTCCTTGATCAATGACGAGTAAAGATCCCGGAAAAGATCCAAGGGAGTACAATACACTTTATATTCACGTCTTGAATAATGAGGGGGGTAAAGAAGAAAGTCTGATTTCTCTCTCCTTTGTGGATATGCCCTTATTCAGCTCTTAAAAGAAAGAGAGATAGAAAGAGAAAATGATCAAACTCAACTAGACGACAGTTCCTCTTGTTCAAACCTCTCTTGCCGAGTCTTCTCCACATAGTGAGTTTTGCTCTCGCTTCGCGTGTCCTAAACATAAAAAAATAAAGAATTGATTGTGAAAGACATGTGTTTCATTCCCCTCCCTAATCGTTGAAATTCGAACTGTCCACTAGCTCCTCCTTTGTTTGGATTATAGCCCTTCCTTGGGGATTTACTATCCAATCTAAATCTTTCCAGTTTCAAATGGTACTATTTCTTCGTGGGCAGAAAGTCCAAAATCTTCTTTTTCCGGTACACCATACTCTTTTCTCCCGTCGTCCTTCTTTAACTTCTATGGACCTTCTATCCATAACGAGTTCCAGGATTGGTGAATCGATGTGGGAATAGATAAAATGATTGTTGAGTACACAATATAACCGTGTAGCTCATCCAAAAGATCATCAATGACCGATATCGGATATTTCTTTTTTACGGTTTGCGCATTGAGTTGCCTATAATCCATAGGTGCCACGAACCTTATTTCTTCTTGTAAAGAATAGCCGGTGAGGAATGAACTAGGTTGTAGAGTACCATTCTAGAATAACTCCTTGATTATGGCTTCAATTTCATCCGGTGGTGTGAATACCTATAAGGCCTTTGATTCACTGGTTGACTATCATGAGGTGAATCCGATGGTCACATGGTCTTTTAGGAGGAGGGTAGTGGGTTCTAAGAACACATCAGAGAAAGAGGACCAAACCTGCTTGAGTCCTCTTCTACATCTTGAATACTTCCCACTCCAATGGGTCTAGTTTTTAGAATAGCTTTGATTTGGCCATGTAGAGCACTCATAGAAGTCCGGCTTCACGTCAGTAATCTACCACACCCATGCTAGAATTCAGTAAAGTACCCACTCTCCAACCGCGATGTCTTGGTTGACAGGCCCCACCTACCCATCTTCCCACAGTTTCACTGTGGTAGTACCATCCCCAATTCGCCACTTTTTGTGTTGATGTACTAAGAAATTGGTTGAAGCAATCGACTTCAATCAGAGGAAGCACTTGTGCACATCAACTTAGGATATCCCCTCAGTTCTACACCAGATTATGCACTCACCTCTGGTATAATATAGGAACGGAAGACGCCCTTTCAGTGCATGCCAAAGCAGCTTTGCCTAGAAGGCTTCGAAATACACTACTGGGTCCCTCATTCTCAGTCGGCCTTCACAAAGCGGTTTGCACACCTTGGACCAGCTGGACAGATGTTCGGACCTTTCTCCTATTAAATGCATCTGCCACCTTATTTTCCATTTTACCCCTAATATTCCGCCTTTGAAAGTCAAAACTCACACTTGCTCATCTTAGCATGTAGCTGATTCCGCGGAAAAAGTGTTAGCTGCAAGTGCTGTTGATGCTCCTTCAATGTTTTACTGCCAAGAAGTATATCATCAAACCAACACAAATCTTCTAGGCTTGAACACATCATTCATGAGTGCTTGAAACGTTGCAGGAGCATTTGTACGCCCGCATCACATTGATTCATAGTTATAGGTTTCTGAATGAAGTTTTGGGCATGTCTTCCTCTCTCATCCTGATCTGATGATAGCCAGATCTTAAGTCAATCTTGTTATAATATTTAGCACCACTCATCCAATAGGTCATCTGTGTGCCGGAATTGGGTATTTCTTCTCTACTGTACCGGCATTCAACTGCCTGGTTTCAATGCACATCCTCCATGTCCCATCCTTCTTCTTCACTAACAGCACAGGTGAAGCAAAGGGGCTAGTAGAGGATTGTATCAGTGAATTCTTCAGCAATTCCTCAATTCTCAGTCTCAGCCTTTTGCAAATGTGAGTATCTGTATGGCTTCAGATGTTTGGGCTCAGTACCTTCGGGGGTATATAGTGATCATGGATTCTATTTTGTAAGGACTTAGGTTCTTGAAACACCTACTCTTAAGAGTTTCAGTAGGGTTGAAATTTAGTAGCAATCAACTCTTGTCCTTCCACCTAGTACAACTTTCCTCCTCCCCTCTTGATTCCTTCCAGCACCACTTAAACACTACGGAAAGGGTTTTGACCAGCTAGTCATATTGCCCCATTACGGGTGTGTTATGCCAGAAAGTTCCTCAATCCTGTGCATGTTCCCGAGCGAGTCAGTCCCATTTCGATGACGAACGACATGATGTGTGCCTCCATAGAGCTTCCCATTTGACATTTCTCCATCGCGAGAGATTCTCTCCAGCCACAGGTTCCCCAGTGGTACGTCCGGGGTCGGTTCAATCAGTGCGCTATCAGTCCAGTACCATTAGCTCTCTAAGGGTCGCAATCCATTCTTTCCGGGCAAGCCAATCCAGTTCCTTTCTGGTAGCAAGAGATCCCATATCAGATTAAGTAAAGGGATTACCGAGCTAGTGCATATCAAAGAGTTGGAGACTTCCCGCCACTATAGAAAAAGCCGTTGATGGATCAATTTCTGTAGGTGGGTCTCAACTCGGATCGAGACATTCGAATTTGCCGATGAAGAGTACTGCCTTGGAGGGGTAGGTGTTGTAGGGGAAGAACCAACCTTTTGTAGGTAGCAAAACATCTCACTCAGTAACTAAATTAGAGTTCGACTTTTATGTTTGTGTTGTCTTTTTGCATTTTTGTTTCGATCCGACATTAGATCTGAGTTATTGTTCACTGACTATATCTTAGACCAATGCAATCTCTTTCTTTCACTTGGTTTTTCTACCTTCCCTTCGGTACTCCTTAACTCAGAGATACTCCTTCGGTACTACTTGGCTACTACTTGAACAGATGGGTTTAGTCCCTTCCTTCGGGCAATGTTTTCTCCGGGTACCACCGGCTTACCACTGGGTTGAAAGAAATCCCTTAATATTTGGACATAGTGTTCGGTACGACTTAAGGCTACTGGATTGACTTTCTTTAATGTTGCATCTGCTTCAACTATTTCATAGCCTCCCATCTCGAGCAAACGTCGAGAGTAGGGTGTTGAGCCAAAAAGTAAAATCCATAGAGTTGGGGAGTAAAGAGACTCTTTTTTTTATAGCCAACCATGAAGAGAAGAGAGTCTCAGAGTAGATTCGGTAATGTTGAGTCGATCTAGTATGGAAAATTCCTAGTTGTGTGCTTGCCTTTTGCCTGCTTCTGATTCATCTGCAGATCGGATTCCTTCCCCACAGTTCTTACTTATAGGCTTTATAGCCAAGCAATAGAATAGATGCTTCTTCTAAAGCGGATTAGAGTGCGACGACCAAAGCTACGGAGCGGCCTCTACCACTTTCCCTACTGTTCTGGTTGAACCAGGGCTTTGGCTGAGCGACCACCTTCTTCCAGTATTCTTAGCTTACTGTTTGCTTCCTGCCTAATCGGTGCTGACTGACTGTTCTTGCTTGTCTTTGGCCTGCTCAAGTTTTGGTGCTGCTAACTAAGGGTCGAATTTCATGAATTGATGAAGAGGAAGCCGGGTATCTTTGGACTTGAAGAGTCAGGCCAATCCAACCGCTTGCTCCTGCCCAACTTAATCTCAGTCGTACCATAATGCGCCTGGACTCAACACTTTTCTTGCTCCAAGACCACCCTCTAGCCCTCATGTAAAATATTTGAGAAATTGTAAACAATCATAGAATGATTTAAGCTGAGGAACATAGAGGTCTCTCCCAAAAATTTTGTCATATACCTCTGGAATAGTGTTGAAATCACACGCCACTAAGCAGTTTTTTAAACCAAGTGGTTTATCTTAATGTGCTAGCCGCTGCGTCATTTCGTATAGCGATAACGCTTTCTCTTTCTTAGCGCTCCACCCCGCAAAGAACTCTGGTTGTGCTTTGGTTGGCTTTCTCTTTTTTCAATTTTCTCTAACTTGACTCAACTTGACCTACTTGACTCAGCGGTTAGAGTATCGCTTTCATACGGCGAGAGTCATTGGTTCAAATCCAATAGTAGGTAAAGCTGGCCAAAAACCGCGCTTTTGCCAGCATGACAACAAGCACAGACTGGCATCAAGGAGTAGAATGACCAAAGCATCAGTTGCTTCCACTTGTTTGTTGCCTTCTTCGACCGACAGATAAGGTACCCCCTCTTTTTCTCTTGCAAACCTACGTTGAGCTTGGGACAACCCGCGACTAGCATAGGATATTTCAAAAGTGCCAGGATCCATCCTTCTTACAAACCAAGAGCACTGGAGAAGCGAAGGGGCTCATGCTGCGACGAATAATGCCATTGTTCATCATCTCATAGATTTGCTTCTCAATCTCTGTTTTCTGGTGGGGTGCATATCTATATGTCCGAACATTGACTGGGACTGCACCTGGCACCAGCAGAATTTCGTGGTCATAGGCACGATGAGCGGTTAATTCCTTTGGATCACAAAACAAAGCATCAAACTCCTCTAGCAGTTCTTGAACAACTGGAGGTGTCTGCTCTGCAGGATCAGCATCCAGAGTAATTGCTTGCAGATCATGCTCTTGGTGAATCTGACGCACTTGCACACACTAGCTAACATCACCCCGTTTCAGCAATCCTTGCAGCTTACGGACAGAGATTGGACGGCAGGAAGGATTATCTTGAATGCCATTGAGAGTGATGCGGCACCCATTGTGCGTGCATTTCATACGACGATGACGCCAATGTACCCACATCGGGCTATGGTCTTCGAACCGCTCTTGCCCTCCCCTTTCACTTCCATAGTGGTCTTGTTTGGCCGGCCCACTCATTTCACTCTCAAGCTCTCTGAGAAGAGAGAATCCGATTCAAGATGCTTCGAATTCAGCCTTTCCTTAGTGTTCATGCTTTAAGTCAGTTCGTACTTTTCAGTATATAAGAGAATGACTGAACTCGCGTTGAAAGCTACTAAACAACGGCTGACAAAGACTCATAAGAGGGAGAGCGGTAGAAAAAATGAGATCTTGCATCTAGACAGAAGAGAGATCCTTTCCTTCCTTTCTATAGGAAATGACTGATGTGGCTAAGTCACCTTCCGCTGCTCTTGCGTCATCCCTTTTCCAATTCTTTTTGTATGGCTCGGTTGCATCCGATTGATCGATCCCTAGTCACTGGTTACATGCATGAGTTCTTTGATTCACTACTGACTTCTTCTGTGGAGCCGAGTTCGTCGACTGAGACTACTTGAAAAGAATTTTCGACCAACCGATCTCACGATGATGAGTCACCCACATACTTAACAAAAAATGCAAATAGAAGAGCAAGTAAATCAAGCTCAATTACAACTCACTCTGACCAAATAGCACTCAGGTATAGGATTTCCAGTGGAAAAGTAGCCTTGCATGCTTCTTTAGCCTTGTATGCACAAATCTAGCTCATAGCAGCACTTTCGAGTTCGGTTACTTAAGTACAGAGATTGGAACAACTTAGCGCGGAAGTCCCATATCTTGTCTTAGCCTCGCCTCACCTATTTCCTCATAACGAGATCAGAATGAAATAGAATGGAATCTCGAGTCTTAGCTGGATCAGGGCTACCACGTTCCCTCAGACAAAAAAGACAAGAATACTAGACCTGTTGGACTCGCAAAGTAGGATCAGGATTTTTCTACTAGAAACAGAGGAGAGCGAAAACTAAGTCAAAGGGGGAAGAGCTGTTTATGAGCATTTTAAGGCCGGTTGACAACATCCAATGTCTCCCACAAGGGTGCCTGAAACTCCAGTTTTTCTAGGCAGAGGTAGGTATATATATATTTAACACATTTTAGTTTGTAGGAAGATTGCCCGCTCTGAAATTTTTTCTATTTGGAGCTTCTTCCAAAGAGGTTGGGATTCTAGTTTCAATTGAATGTGTCCCGGTAAGATCGTTAACGACTGATATTCTGCCTGACACAGGGCATGCTATCCCCTCTGCATATCGAGAGAAAGAAACAACTTCCTGATTCCAGTTTCTTTCATTTATACCTACGATATCCACGCTAAAGATGAAAACTTTTGCAGTTTATATTAGCCTGAATGAGGAAGCAGAGTCAGTTCCGTCCATAAACTGGGTCGAAGATCTGACAGCGGTTGACTTGCTGACTTGTGAGTTACCAGCTTCGTAGTTGATTGCTAACCATAGGATAGTGACAGCCAATATTCCTATTCCTGGTTGTGTGCTTGTTTGCTATTCTTCCTGTTCCTGTTACGAGACGACCTCGGCTCAAGCTGACCCCACACCAAAAGTCGTCGAGCAGTCTTGGGCTCCATCAATCAGTGAGGAGGAAACCAAAACCTGTTGGAGTTTCCACGCCATCACGTCGCCTAGATCCGGGGGTTCATACCCTCCTGTAGAAGAGATGTAAGTCGCAAAGGCTACTTGCCTGCCGAGGGGGGAGAACTAGCGAGTATCAAATTCACAAAGCAACACATTTAGTAGTTGACATCTTTCTTTCTTGTTTTCATCGGAAAGGAGAGTTTTCACGTTAAGCAAGAAGAGCTATGAGTTGGAGGGTTATTTCACCGACCGTCACTTCTCCTATGTATCTGCCAATGACGCAAGTAGCCGAACGACAGGCTTGTGTGGAGTTGAATGACAACACGCAGAGGTCTTTTGGCGCGCTCTTTATCTAAAGGAAGGGCAAAGTCAACAGGCCAATCCCAGTTTTAGAATTGGAAGAAGCAGTAGGAGGTTCACCATCAGAAAGGCATGGGACAACAAACTCTCTTAAACTTTCTTCGAATAAGTCTTTCGCTTGACTTGGCTCAACGTCTTCAGTTCAGTAAATGTTGTCATATGAAGCTTGAGTCAAGTCTAGTCTCATGCAGTGAAGATCGTGAAGCAATCATTGCTCGTCTCTCCGAAACCTATTGACAAGGAACGCGTTCAAGTGTATGGAATAATCAAACCTTTCACGTATTTGTTAACATATCGTTGGATGATTGATTCCTCTCTTTCTCCATGGCCTGCTTCCCATAGCTGGCCTTACTAAAACTTACGAAATGCTCATTTGACCTAAATTTCCGGTTAACTGCTGACTTTCTTTGCTAACTCACCCGAAACTTTTTCTTCAGGAGGAAAGCTTGCTTGAGTACCTTACTTAAAAACAAACCGCTTGAGCTGTAACCAAAACAGAAAGGTTTGATGAGCCGCTGGTTGCTCTCTAACTGATCTTACCGCTTCTTCTTCTTGACCTCTTCTCACTGCTGCCAATGCTGTGACTGCCGCTCCTATCTCTAAAGCTGCGGATTACAGCTCCTAATTCAAGCAGTTTTTTTCCTGAAGTATGAGTCTTGTTTGTGACATTCAATTCTAGAATGAACATTCAAAGGAAAAGTAGTATGGGACACTGCTTGCTATTCCTGACTGCGCCTGCCGACGGAAGAACTGAAGATCTTCAATCTATGTTTGAGTGCTCTTGCGAAAGAAACTAATTGCGAATGCAAAAATGACTTCAAAAATAGGATACGATCGTGGATTCCAAATATTTTTATAGAAAGAAAGATACTGTACTCTGCATCTTTACACCGAATCCTTAAAAGCCATTTAATGCCTTCTTGCCTGCCTTCAGTTCATGCCTTCAGGCCGGCCTGCTCTTGCCTATGAACTAGATGCCTAATTCCCATTAAGTCAAAATACCTCATAGACATACATATTTTTAAGAATACTTAGTTAGTTAAAGAGAAAGATGGCTTTTGACAATTTTTTTAGTCCCTCTTTCCCGAGCAAGAAAATGGATGCGCTAACGAGCAACGGCTTTCGCGCTAGTTGCTCAATCCATTTCTTGTTCGGAAGAATCCGCAAATGAATATTCTTTATTTCCTCTTGGACAGGCCCTCTTTTTTTAATTCGAATGTACATCTTTTTTGGTAATGATCATCTACAACTCAAATACCAACGTATTGCTCTACTCGATCCTTAGTTATACAATCTCCCTCCACCTCAATTTTTATGATCCTCATAACCTTTTTTATTCGCGTCCTCCCCCTGGATCCGTTCCTGCCGCGTCCACATCCTCTGCCTCCAGCAACTGCATCATCTTGTTCATTATTGAGAATAAGCCTCTTCTCTTGTAGTGATCCGACCTCAAACGGTCAAATCTCTGTGCATAAGTGTCATCCCTGGATCGGTAATGCTGACACACACACAGTACTTGAAGAATTTATAACAGAGTTCAGTCACACACTTATTACATCGAATGTCTCAAAAGAGAACTTAACACAATAATATGGCTAAAGGCCATCTAATGAAGATAACAACGAAAGCTTCGAAGGTAAATGAGTCCATCAACTCCAACGACATAGCTGAGTGCACGACAACGACCTAGCACACCTTACTCTTCCTCTGAAAAGTCTGCAACATAATACGTTGCAGCCCGAAACAGGTCAGCACATGGAATATGCTGGCAAAATAAAACTATAGAGCAATGAACATGTAACAGCTATAACTATATGCATATATGGCTGGTGGAGGCTCTATGGTTAATTTGCAGAAAGCTAGTTTTTCCCTACAACAAAGGAATAGATTTTATTTAACTACAAAGTTTGTTCAAAACTTTGAGAATGGTAACCCCATCTCAATCCCAAATTAATAATCATTAACCCAACAAGTTCATTAAGTAAAGTGATGAGATCAACATAATAATTCAAGCACCAGATACTCAAGATGTCCATAACCGGGGACACGGCTAATCATGATTAGTTTGTACACTCTACAGAGGTTTGCGCACTTTTCCCCACAAGACTCGACCTCCTCCATTGAATTTCTCGCATTGCATGATGTTTGCGAAACGGATAACTGGGACACAGTCTTTCCGAAGAGGTCCCCTTAACTGATAGATAGGCCGGTACACCTACAATCCCCTACATCTGCTAGCCCATTATGGAAAGGATTCCCACAACTTACTCAACTATGCTAGAGCCCATAATGGCTTGTGTCTACACACGGAAGTTTCTAGCATGAATAATCTTATGATCCCTTTGAGCCTGGGTGGCAAACCATAGGAAAAATAACACGGATACCCCGGGATTCTCCTTTGACAGCACTGGATTACCCCAGGTGCCCACAAACCAATCCACCCATATGTGTGTTAAAGTAGCCACCTTAAATAAACCCTTAATTCATAATAATACTCACAACTGTCATGAATCACTCAAACCAAACCACGTCTACGAGCATAGCATAGCAGTATAAGCATAACGTCAAAGTAACTCCCAGGGTTTGAATGAAAAGGACAATAGGTACTACCTCAACAACTACTTCCCAAAACCCACATGTTAACAGATCCTACTCATGCAATGTTTGAGGATTGGGACTAATGCATAAAAACTGGGTAATAAGGGATATGATCAAAGTGTTACTTGCCTTGCTGACGATCTAAAAATCCTAGTGACTCATAGTAGCATGCTTCGCACTCCGGAAACTCTAAACAATAACATACACAAGCACTCAAGCATAGATGCGCGGGTAAAACTCAAAAGAAAAGATCCAAACGGAAAGTTCAACTGAAGAGCTTCGATTCGCAAAAAGAATTGATCGAATCGGAGCATCGAAAGTCAAACTACGATCAAAAGAAGTTCGAAATCAAATCTGCTTGAAACCAAATTTTTAATTTTCAAAATCATGTTCAAGTTGGTTAACTGGAAAGAGGGGTTCGAGACGAAGATTTTGGCATTGGTTTCACTGGATTTGGACTAATGAGCAAAATGCTGCGAGGGTTTGAAGTTCAGGGGCTAATCTCCGATAAAAATAATCGCGGATAGGTGCCTGGCCAAAAAATAAAAGAAAAAGAAAAACCTAACGAACGAACGTTCGCTATCAGAGACAAACGAACGAATACGTTCGCTAACAGAGACGTTCGAACGAACGTTCGCTAATTAGCGAACTCGAAAAAAACCCGATCTAAACCGATCTAACGAAAAACCCAAAAAATGGGCGACGGTTCGGCGGTTATACCGGTTCGCAGAGAAGAACCGGCGGCGGCGAGATCCGGCGAGTCCGGCGGCGGTGGCGGCGGCTCTGGCCCGGGGTAGGGGCTTTGGCGGCGGCGGCTTGCGGCGGCGGCGCAAGGCGACGGCGCGAGCATGGGGTGCAGCAGCGGCAGCGCGCGGTAGGCGCGGGCGGCGGCGGCTGCGGCTCCGATCGAGGTAGGGAGGAGGAGGCGGCGGGGTCGGCGCCTTATAAAGGGGCCAGTGGGACGGTGGCTTGGAGAAGGGGGCGGGGCGCGTGCCGGCCTCGGACACGGCGACGGCCAGCGGCGAGGCTCGGGACTCTGTCCCGAGTCGGAGTGGGGAGGCGGCGCGGCAGGTGGGCCGGCCTGCTCGGCTAGGCTTCGGCCCAGTCGGGCGGGAAGAGATTTTTTTAATAAAATTCCGCCCGAAGAAAAATCCTAATAAAATATAAAAAATGCCAAAAACAATTTTCGCCGTCTAAATCTAATATTTAGAACAAAGTGAACATTTTTCTGGCCTAAAAATGCAATTTTCATAAATGCATGTTTTTCTAATTCAAATAAAATAGCAAATAGAATCCAAACGAAAAATAAATTTGATTTTAAAATTTCTCCTCCAATATTTCCTCTATTTTGAAGAAGTCATATTATCTTCACTCATTTGTTTTTAATATTAGAAATATTTGGAGAGAAAAATATTAAAACCAAAATGATCCTCTTTTCAATTTGAGAAAATTCAAATATGAAAATGTATGAAACCTCCAACTCTCACCTTTGGTCCTTGAGTTGCTAAAGATTTCTAGGATCATCAACAAAACGCAAATAAAAATATGATATGCATGTGATGACCTATGTATAACATCCAAATTGAAATTTTTGATGTTACAAACCTACCCTTAAGATGAATCTCGCCCTCGAGATTTGGGTTGGGTAGAGAATAGGTGCGGTGGTCTTTCCGTAGGTCTTCTTCTCTTTCCCAGGTGGCTTCATCCTTGGTATGGTGGCTCCACTGAACTTTGCAAAACATGATAACCTTGCTGCGGGTAACTCAGCTGGCAAACTCGAGGATCTTGACTGGTTTCTCCTCATAGGTCAGATCACTCTCCAACTGAATTGCTTCTAGGGGCACTGTATCTCTTAGAGGAATATCGGCCATCTCAGCATGGCACTTCTTCAACTGGGAAACGTGAAACACATCGTAAACTCCTGACAATCCTTCGGGTAACACCAACTTGTAGGCAACTTCTCCCATACGTTCCAGAACACGATATGGTCCTACAAATCTCGGGGCTAACTTTCCCTTAACTCCAAATCGTTTAACTCCTCGGAGTGGTGACACACGAAGATACACTTGGTCTCCAATTTCATAGACTACCTCCTTGCGTTTGGTGTCGGCATAACTCTTCTGCCTGGATTGAGCTACCTTCAGTCTATCGCGAATCAACTTAACCTTCAAACTAGCCTATATGAGAACTCTGCGTAAGGCAAATTATCATCCCAACTAGATCCATAATCTAGCGCACAAGCTCTCGACATGTCCTCCAAAATCTGATTGACTCTCTCGGTTTGTCCATCTGTCTGCGGGTGAAAGGTTGTACTGAACTCTAGCCTGGTACCCAAAGTCTGGTGAAGCTGATTCCAAAACTTCGAGGTAAACTGTGTCCCTCTATCTGATACGATGGTCCTCGGAATACAATGCAGACATACGATCCTAGTCATATATATCTTGGCCAACTTCACGCTCGTATAAGTAGTTTTAACTGGGATAAAGTGAGCTACCTTGGTCAAGCGATCAACTACTACCCAGATAGAATCATGTCTCGGGTCCTGGGTAATTCGGTAATGAAATCCATGCCAAGCTTGTCCCACTTCTATTTGGGTATCGGCATAGGCTGGAGTAATCCTGCTGGCTTCTGATGTTCTACCTTCACTCTTTGACATACATCACATACCACTACATACTCGGCAATATCCTTCTTCATACCTATCCACCAGAAACGTTCCTTCAAATCCAAATACATCTTGGTGTTTCCTGGGTGAATCGAGTATGGTGAATCATGAGCTTCCTGAAGTATTAACTTCCTGATCTCTGCATTATTGGGCACATAAACACGATCCTCAAACCATAAAGTCTCGTGCTCATCCTCACGAAAACCCTTGGCTTTTCCTTTGCTCATCTTCTCCTTTATCTCGGCGATTTCCTTATCCTCCTTCTAAGCTTCTCGAATCTTTCCCAATAACGTAGACTGAACTTTCACCGCTGCAACAAAACCTCTTGGAACTATCTCCAAATGAAGTTCCTTGAGATCATCGACTAACTCCTGTGGGAATCCTCCACTTACGAGGGTATTGACATAACTCTTCCGGCTCAAAGTGTCTGCTACGACATTGGCCTTTCCTGGATGATAATGCAGCTTCATATCATAATCCTTTATGATCTCCAATTACCTCCTCTGCCTGAGATTCAACTCCTTCTGCGTGAAAATGTACTTCAAACTCTTGTGATCCGTGTACACATCACATCTGTTTCCAATCAGAAAATGTCTCCAGGTCTTAAGCGCATGCACTACGGCTGCTAACTCCAAATCTTGGGTGGCATAATTCAACTCATGCGGTCGAAGCTGTCATGAAGCATATGAAACAACTCTTCTGTCCTGCATCAGTACACCTCCAAGTCCTAAGCGAGAAGCGTCGCAATACACTTGGAAATCCTTGCGTATATCCGGAAGAATCAGTACTGGGGCTGTAACCAAACGTTTCTTCAACTCCTGAAAACTGGCCTCACAATCCTCAGTCCATTTGAACTTGGTGTCCTTCTTCAACAACTCCGTCATGGGTTTCGCAATCTTGGAAAAATTCTCAGTGAACCTCCTGTAATATCCTGCGAGTCCAAGAAAACTGCGGATCTCTCCAACTGAGGTGGGTGCCAACCACTCAGTGACGGATTTAACCTTGGTAGGGTCTACTGCTGTACCTTCTCCCGATATAACATGTCCAAGAAATCCAACTTCCTTCAACCAAAACTCACACTTGCTGAACATGGCATACAGATGGTGTTCCCTGAGCTTCTCGAGAACTAAGCGGAAGTGTTCCTTGTGTTCCTCTTCTTTCTTTGAGTACACCAAAATATCATCAATGAACACCACAACAAACTTATCCAAAAACTCCATGAACACCTTGTTCATCATGCTCATAAAACAGGCAGGGGCATTAGTCAATCCAAAAGACATGACCGTGTACTCATATAGCCCATACCTTGTGGTAAAAGCTGTCTTAGGTATATCCTATTCTCGGATATTCAACTGGTGGTATCCTGATCGAAAATCAATCTTGGAGAATACTTTAGCTCCTTGCAACTGGTCAAACAAATCATTGATCATCGGTAGTGGGTACTTGTTCTTGATGGTCACTTCATTCAACACCCGATAATTAACAACCATTCTCAAAGATCCATCCTTCTTCTCAACTAAGAGCACTGGGGATCCCCACGGTGATGAACGTGGTCGGATATAGCCTTTCTCCAATAACTCCTTAATCTGCTTCTTAATTTCCTCCAGATCATTTGCAGGCATCCGATACGGTCTCTTAGATATTGGTCCGGTGCCTGGCAACAGATCTATCAAAAACTCTATGTCTCAATCTGGCAGCATGCCTGGTAGTTCCTCTAGAAATACATTCGGGTAATCCTGCACAACAGACACTTCTTCCTGAACAACTCCTGAGAAAGAATTTACTTGGGTCCTCCTCGGTGCATGCCTAGACACATACTTGATCCTTTTTCCCTCCGGGGTGGTGAGTAAAATTGACTTACTAGCACAATCGATATTTCCTCCATACATGGATAGCCAATCCATGCCTAATATCACATCCAATCCTTGCGACTCCAAAATTATCAAGTCTGAGGGGAAAACATGCCTACCTATGGTCAATGGCATCTGAAAACATCCACTGCTTGCCATATACTCCGCTCCAGGTGAGCTTACTAACATAGGTTTCTTAAGAACTTTGGTGGGCAACTTATATTTATCCAAAAATCCCCTTGATATGTATGAATGCGATGCACCAGTATCAAAAAGAACTATTGCAGTAAATGACTTAATCAAAAACTTACCTATAATTGCATCAGGCTGTTCTTCAACCTCCTCCACGTTAACGTGGTTCACTTGTCCTCTGGTGAAAGGGTTGGGCTTCTTCCCAGAGTTTCCATTTCCATTGCCATTCTTCAACTCTCAGCAATCATTGGCGTAGTGTCTAGTCTTCCCGCACTTGTAACAGGTGACATGACTCAGGTCTTTCTTAGCGGGTGTTGCTGGATTGGGACGGTTCTGGCTGCTGCTTCCTCCATTCTCGTTCCTATTCTTATGGCCACTGTGGTTATGTGTGCTCCCTCGGTTATGAGTATGGCCTCCATGGTTATGGGTGTAACCTCCGGAGTTAGGGGTAAAGTGAGGCTTCTACTGAGCTCCAGAATTGTACTTCCCCTGTCCATACTTCCGTTTGCGGCTCTCTATCTGCTGCTGTTTGCTTTCAGTCATAAGGGCCCTGTCTACCAACTCCTGCTAGTTAGTAAATGTTGCCACCATCAACTACATACTCATCTCATCATTCCGCCCTTCCATAAACTTCTCCTGCTTCGCAGCATCTGTAGCCACATCATCTGGGGCATAGCAAGCTAACTTGGTAAAATCATCCACGTACTGCCCCACAGTACAATTTCCCTGGTGTAAGTTGCGAAACTCACGCATCTTCATATTCATTGCTCCCGTAGAGACATGGGATGTGCGGAAAGCTTGCTGAAATTGATCCCATGTGACATTGGCTATGGGAAAAGTGGCAGTGTAATTCTCCCACCATGAGGCTGCGGGTCCATCCAATTGGTGTGCGGCAAAGTGCATCTTCTCCGCTTCTGTGCAACCTGTGGTGGTCAGCTCCCTTCCAATCCTGCGGAGCCAATCATCAGCAACAATCGGCTCGGTGCTACTGGAGAACACCGGCGGATTCAACCTCAGAAAACGGACTAAGTTGTCAACTGGAGGTGGTGGTGGTGGGTTGTTGTTGTTGTTGCCTTGCTCTGGACTAGCAACTGCATCAAGGCATTCTGCTGTTGGATCAACTGAGTGAACTCCGGTCGGAAGAAAAATTTGGGGTCACGTCTCAGAGGCATCTGATAGGTTTAGAGGGGAGAGATTAGAATAGAGTGAGGTCTAAGGAGAAAATCACTACCCATATGCACCTGAGACAAACACATTCATATCACACCACTCAATTCAAACAAGGGCATACAATCGATCTAGCTACCGTTACAAAATACTCGGAGTACTACTATATACATGGGGGAATACTACTGATAATATGGTGGTCGACTAGAAATTTTGATCGGTGGAAGATTCCATGATATCTGCTCCAGCTTCGTCTTCATAATCTGTCAGTGGGAAACAACACCTATGGGATCACAAGAATCCCTACTACGGTTGCCGGGGCGCAGTGTTGCAAGAAGAGCAGGATCAGTAGTCAGCACGAGGATCGTTTACCCAGGTTCGGGCCGCGAGGATGCGTAAAACCCTAGTCCTGCTTTGGTGGATGTATTCAGTGTTCTTGAGCCCTTGAACTAGCTATGGTGGCTGAGTAGTTCCAGGGAGCCGAATCCTTCTCCAGTACGCCATGGGCCTCCTTTTATAGTCGAAAAGGGGCTGCCACAGTGGCATACAGGAGGTGGAAAGGCATACAGTGCTACGAGCTTATCGCTCGTATTACAGGACAAGACGCATTTAATGCATCGCTTAGGTGTCCCCTTGCTTTATTGGGGATGGGAACGAGGCCCATCCCGTCCGTTGCCACTCCTCCTTGCTTCGACACGCGTCTTGGTCAGTGATGCATGCGGTGCCATGTAGACAGGTAGGCAGCTGAGGTGGCGCGGTGGTAGAGCCTCCACGAAGATCTGCATGCCGCCACGCAGGCGCTTGCTGAGTTGGCCTGGGAGCTGCATGTTGCCACGTAGGTGCCTGCCCAGCTGGTTGGGATCGCAGCTGCATGCGAACGGCGGTGGAGACTTGGCTGGTGCGGGCCTGGAGGTGGCCCTGCTGGTGCCCTTGGCGAGGGCCTTGCCGGGTGGCCCGGCAAGCGCCTTGCCGTGGCGCACTGTTGTCCCCGGCAAGGATCTTGCCGGGGGTCTTGTGGTTCCCCTCGGCAAGGATCTTGCCGAGGATCGCTGTCTTCTAATCCTCATCTGATCTTGAATATGTCTTCACAAAGATCTGCATGCCACCACAGAGGTGCCTCCCGAGCCCTGGCCCAACGTGGTCGATAGTGTTGGAGACCGTGGGCTCGAGGGTGGCTCGCTCCGTTGGTGTTTGGGCGCGCTGCCCTAGCAAGGGTCCTGCTGGGGCTGCTGAGGCCGTCCCCGGCAAGGGCCTTGCCGGGGGAAACTGCTCCGCCCCTCTGCTTCTTTGCGTTCTTGGTCTTGGCGTTGCTCTGGCTGTCTTGGGCTTCGGTTTTGCCTTGGTTCACCTCCCCTGTTCTGCTTGGTGCGGCCGTGGGCGTGGCTCCGACTGTCCGTGCACAGGTAAAGGGTACAAAGGTGCGCCCCTTCTTTCATACACCAACAGGAGCCCCCGGGCCTGGGCCACACATAAGCGCGACACGTTGTTGGGCCAGGCCCAAAACGGTGTGCGGGCAGGCGGGGCGGTTTTTACCGCGGTAAAACTTTTCGCGCGCTGCGCTTCCCACGACCCGCGCGCGACGTGGAGGGGCGCGCGTGACGTGGGCGGCATGCGTGGGGCGGTTCCCGCATGCATGCGTCACATCGCAGTAAAGAGGCGACTCGCGCCTTCCCCGTAAAAAGAGGGAGGTGTGGAGGCGCGGCTCATTTACTGAATGGACTCGGGTCGCAGTCTTCAAGGCGCCCACGCCCCCTGATCACGGGGCGGGGAACGGTCGCCTCACCTGTCCTTTCGACCCTGCACGCTCGCCATGGGTCCTTCATGTAGTTGGCGATCTGTGGAGGCGGGAAACCGGGCCGTCGCTGGTTGGAGCAGCGGCTCGGTCCTGATTCCCTGCGCCCTCGATGGCTAGATTCGCTGAGCGGGGCGGCTGGGTCTTGACCCCGCCCCTTTATAAAGAGGGGGAGAGAAGGAGTGCCACCCCACATTCTTCAGTATCCATCCTTCTTCATCTTCGCTTCTTTCTTCCATCTGCCATGGCGAGAGGAGGCTCTGGGCCATCGACGGTGGCAGCGAGGGTCGCTGCTCGTCAGCGCGTCCCTCCCTCCCTCGAGCCCGTGGCGGCGGAGCCAGCCACAAGAGGAAGGGGGAGGGGGCGTGGCTGACGTTGCCGTGGCGGTCAGGGGAGAGGGGCACGAGGCAGCGCGGTGGTCGTGCCTCTGCCAGTGGTGCCTCCCGCGATGGAGGGTCACGTCGGGGACCGGCCCAGCGAGTTCTTCGTCAAGCTGCGCTAGCCACCGTGTCGTCGTTTCCGTCTCCCCACCCCCTTCGCAGCGGAGATGGAGCTCGATCCGCCCCAGACCCTCAGGTTGCACATGAGGGGCTGCGGGACCGGCGGTACGTGAATTGACGTTGACTTCCCCGCCCCTCACGTCATGTATCTCCGTCGCGGGTGGAAGACATTTGCCCGCATCCATAGCCTGACGGTGGGGCTCGTCCTCTATTTCAAATTAATGGAGGGCGGCCTGCTCTCCGTCAAGGTCTTTGGAGATCTTGGGACTCGCCTGAAGTGCTGCGTGGAGAGCGCTTCCGACGATGAAGACTCTTCCTCGAGCGGGAGTGACGAGGAGGACAGCGACAGCGGCGACGAGGGGGCTGGGCGGCAGGATGTCGACTCCGACTTTGACTGACCACGCCGATCCTCCCTTGGTCACGCGCCCTGCCGAGGGCCATCCTCACCAAGCTCTCCTTCGGGGTGCTCCCCGTCGTCTCCTTGGGCGGCTGGCGTAGGAGGGGCGGAGAAGGCAAAGAAGGCGGGTGGCGGCCGTTAGCTCGGAGTACGCGGGCACCGACGCCTTCGTCGCGTATTGGCGAGCCGCTACCTCATCTTCCAGCCTTCCGCTCCTCGCACCTCGCCTAGGCGCTCTTTTTGCCCTCCCGTTGTCCTGTTCCATCTTCTGAGGAGAGGGACAAAAAATCGATTACGGGCATCTTATCTCTTTTTTAATCTGTAAGCCTCCGGGCCTTGTTAAATTTAAAGCTTGTAATCCCCCTTGTTGATGTTTTTCTTTCCGTACGAACTGTACCTGTCTGGGATGTTTTTAATGAAAAGGGTGTTTGCCGAGTTCTTTGTGCATGAGCGAGGCCCATGCCAAGGATAAATCCTTGTTATTTTCATAATAAACGTTATCGCCCGGCAACAGGCCTTGCCGTTTCTCTTCTTAGGCCGACCGTTCTCACGCTTTTGGCGGAGGCAGGGGCGAAGTAGAGTTAGGCTCCTCGTTCATTTCTTCGCCACCGCAACTACTACCAAATCCCGACCAAGGAAGTAAATCTTGGGCACAGGGAAAAAGGGAGTACGGTGGTTTTAAGACATAAACAAGGCTTCACATGTCCCAGTTCCATACGGAAACGTATAACAGGGGGATGAAAAACTTATCTGAATCCGCCCCCGGCAACCTTGGCTCGCCGTGGTTGGATCCTTACATCTTCAGCCCTCGGCAGGCTTGCCTTGCCGGGGTCGGAGCATCAGTTCGTTCTCCTTTTCCCAAGTGGCTCAGCAAAAATGACCTGCGGACCAAAGAAAACAGAAAAGATGCACACCCGACCTCTAGGCCAGGGGTTGTCGCCGCTAAGCACTATCAACCCTAACCGAGGAAGGGACTCAACCTAGCATGCATGCTATAACTTAGGGCATCAGTGCTTCGTTTATTTATGCTCAGGGTCTGCACCTGGCTTTGTATAGAGGGTTACATGCCTTGCCGGCAAAGCTTGTACAAAAGGTGGCTTGCCGGGGGGGCTCGGCAAGCCGCGTCTTATGGGTAAACTTGCGAAGATGCTCGATGTTCCAGGAATTACTCACTGGGACAGCATCTTCGATCTCCAGGCAAACTGCACCGGGCCTGGTGACTCGTATTACCCGATAAGGGCCTTCCCACTTCGGCGTCAACTTGTTGGTATTCTTGGCCGACTGAACGCGCCGAAGAACAGGGTCGCCTTACTCAAAGCTTCGGGCATGAACCTTGTGGCTATGGTAGGGGCGCAAGGCCTGCTGGTAACATGCTGCTCTCACAGCCGCCCGAAGACGATCTTCCTCAAGGAGCATTGCGTCATCTTGCCGCAATTGCTCTTGCTCAATCTCATCTTAAGCGAGCACTCGAGGTGACCCGTATATGAGTTCCGTGGGGAGAACTTTCTTCGTCCCATATACTAGGACAAAGGGTGTCTGACCGGTGGCTCAATTTAGTGTCGTTCTGATTGACGAAAGAACCGCCGGCAACTCATCAATCCAGCGCCTTCCACTCTTGTGCAGCCTGTCAAAGGTCTTCGTTCTCAGGCCTCGCAAAACTTCAGCATTCGCCCTCTCTGCTTGGCCGTTGCTCCGGGGGTGTGCCACGAAAGCAAAACAGACCTTGCTGCCGAGGTCTTGAATGTACTGCATGAAGGTGTGGCTTGTGAACTGCGTGCCGTTGTCGGTGATAATTCTGCTTGGCACACCAAAGCGGCAGACCAGTCCCTTGAAGAACTTGATGGCTGACTATGATGTCACCTTTCTCACTGCTTCCACTTCCGGCCACTTTGTGAACTTGTCGATTGGAACGTACGAGTACTCAAAGCCCCCGACAGCATGGGGGAAGGGGCCCAGTATATCGAGCCCCCAGACCGAGAATGGCCAGGAGAGAGGGATTGTTTGAAGGGCTTGAGCCGGTTGATGAAGCTTCTTTGAATGGAACTGACACGCTTCACACTTGGTTACTAGTGTCGTCGCATCCTGGAGGGCGGTGGGCTAGAAGAAACCTTGTCGGAACGCCTTGCCGGCAAGGGCCCTCGACCCTATGTCGGAGCCACATATGCCTCCATGTATCTCTGCCAACAGCTCCAGTCCTTCCTCCCGGGGGATGCACTTCAATTTCACACCGTTCGGCCTCCTCCTGTACAGGACGTCATCGATGAACTGGTACAGGGCAGACCGACAGGCTACTTTTTCCGCTTCTTACTGCTCCTCGGGAAGCTCCCCTGTTTGGAGGAATCGGACGGTATGCTGCGCCATGCCGGAGCCTGGGGCTCGACGGCAAGGACCAAAGGCATCTCTTCCTCCATGGGAGCGGCTGTCTCTACGGCTAGGGCTTGACGCCCTACCGGAGCCAGTTGCTCTTGGGCAGGCTCAGTGTGCACGGCAACATCCTTGCCGGTCGTCCCAGGGGGCTCGGCGGGAAAGTACTTGCCGGGACTTGATTTCCTCCGCTTGTTCTGCCCCATTGATGGTTCGACGGATGGCTGAGTTAACCAGAGCAAAAAGGTACCTGGTTCCACAGGTAGCTTGAATGCGGCACGCTTCGACAGGTAATCGGCGATGTCGTTCTCCGCTTGGGGAACGTGCTCCGCCTGGATACCGTCAAAGCGCTCCTCCAGCTTCCTCACTTCATCTACGTAGGCCTCCATTAATGGGCTCTGGTCATCCTTGTTGACTTGCCTGACGACAAGCTGCGAGTCACCCCTGACGATGAGCTTCTTCACCCCGAGGTCTTCCGCGATCCTGAGACCGGCAAGCAGCCCCTCTTACTCAGCAGTGTTGTTCGTGGACATCTCCCTGGGAAAGTGCATCTGGACCACATACTTGAGGTGCTCTCCGGTGGGCGCGAGAAGCAGCACACCGGCACCGGTGCCTTGCAGCGAGAAAGCCCCATCAAAGTACATGATCCAGTCGTGGTCTGCTTCCTTGCCGGGGAGAGCGGTCTCCTGGATTTCCTCGTCGAGCGTTGAGGTCCATTCTGCAATGAACTCCGCCAAGATTCTGCTCTGGATTGTCGAGGTACTTTCAAACTTCAACCCAAAACTTGACAACTCCAGGGCCCATTCCACAATCCTTCCGGTCGCATCTGGGTTATGCAGTATCCGTTGCAATGGGAGGCGGGTGACGACAGTGATCTCGTGGGCTTGGAAGTAATGACGCAGCTTCCTCGAGGCCATAAGGAGGTCGAAGAGCAATTTCTGCACACCGGAGTACCTCGATCTAGCCCCCTGCAAGAGGGAGCTGACAAAGTAAACCAGGTGCTGCACCTTCTTCTTCTTCTACACCACCTCACTTGACTGCGCGGGCACTGCCTTGGTGGCATCAGACTCCGCCGGGGGCCTTGCCTTGTCGGCAGCAGGCCCTGCCGAGGGGATCTTTGGCTTGCCATCTGCTGGTTCTGCCGTCGCCACTGCCTCCTCATCGACCTCCCTCTATACGACCAGTGCGGCGCGGACCACTTGATTCGTTGCCGCCAGATACAGCAGCAACGGCTCTTGTGGTTTAGGCGCAACCAGTATCGACATGGAGGAAAGGTATTTCTTCAGATCCTGCAACGCCGCCTCGGCTTCCAGGGTCCACTCTATTGGGCCTGCCTTCTTCAAGATTTTGAAGAAGGGAAGGGCACGCTCGGCGGACTTGGAGATGAATCGACTCATGGCGGCTACGCCACCGGTGAGCCGACACACATCTTTGATCCGCTTGGGCGACTCAATCTGCTCAGTAGCCTTGATTTTATCTGGGTTTGCCTCGATCCCACGCTGCGACACGAAGAATCCGAGAAGCTTTCCGGACGGAACGCCAAAGACACACTTCTCAGGGTTCAGCTTAAGGTTGATCTTGCGCAGGTTGGCAAATGTCTCTTCCAGATCTTGCACAAGAGTTGGCCCGTCCTTGGTTTTGACCACTATGTCATCCATGTATGCTTCCATATTTCTATGGAGCTGGGGTTCGAAACCAATTTGGACTGCTCTTGCAAACATCGAGCCAGCACTCTTCAACCCGAAAGGCATCCATAAAAAGCAATACGTACCACATGGGGTGATGAATGATGTCTTCTCTTCATCCTCTCTTGTCATGAAGATTTGGTGGTAGCCCGAGTAGGCGTCGAGGAATGATAACAGATCACACCCGGCCGTGGAGTCAACAATCTGGTCGATGCGCGGCAACGGGAAGGGGTCCTTAGGATAAGCCTTATTGATATCTGTGTAGTCAATACACAGCCTCCACTTCCCATTTGCCTTGCGCACCACTACCGGACTGGCCAACCACGTCAGGTGGAGCACTCCTCTCACCAAACCTGCTGCTTCCAACTTCTTGATCTCCTCTGTGATGAACTCCTGCCTCTCCAGACCCTGCTTTCTGAGCTTCTGCCTGACGGGCCGTGCATGAGGGCAGACAGCTAGGTGGTGCTCAATCACCTCCCTGGGAACACCGGGGATGTCGGATGCTTGCCACGCAAACACGTCGACATTCGCCCACAGGAAGGTGACGAGCGCGCCTTCCTATTTGTTGTCGAGGGTAGAGCCTATGGTGAAGGCCCCTCCCGTGCCATCCTCCCCGACGGGCACCTTCTTGGTCTGCGGTGGCTCGGCTCTGGATTTCTTGCTCTTGCCGGTAGAGCTCTCTGGCACGTCCTCGACGGTAGCGCAACACTCCAAAGAGGTGTGCTTGCCGGAGTGGGTGCGAGAGGTCTTTCCGGGCATCTTCTTCCCTCCCGGGCCTTCAGTGGCAGGAGCAAGTGCCTTGACGGCAGCTGCTACAACTGCTTCCCGGTAGAGTTGGTCGGCGCAAATCAGCGCGTCCTTCTTGTTGGAGGGGACGGAGATGATGGTCAACGGCCCGGGGCATCTTTAGCATGTTGTAGGCATAGTGTGACGCCGCCATGAACTTGGCTAGTGCCGGGCGGCCGAGGATCCCATTGTAGGGCAAGGGGATCTCGGCCATGTCGAAGACGATCCTCTCCGTCCTGTAGTTCAAATCTCCTCCAAACGTCACGGGCAGTGTAACCTTCCCCTTCGGCTGGCTCCTCCCCGGATTGACCCCTTGAAACATGCCCGTTTCCTCTAGGTCTCGATCAGGAATTTGCAGTCTTTTGATCACGACGGGCGAGATCAAGTTCAGGCCGACCCTGCCGTCGACCAACATCTTGTTCACCCTGAGGTTGCGTATCGTTGGTGAGACCAACAATGGCAAACACCCGACCGCGGTTGTGCAGTCAGGGTGGTCCTCGGTGTCAAAGATGAGGGGCGCGCTGGACCATTTCAGCGGCTTCTGAGTGTCGAACGACGGCTCCGCTACTGTAATCTCACGCGCCCACTGCTTGAGCTGGCGGTGAGAAGTATGCAGCAAGGCACCACCATCGATGCACATGGCCTCCGTAGCCTTCTGGAACTCTTGGTCACCAGACTCGTCGTCCCCGTCATGATCATCGTCTTCTTGTTTCTTGTCACGGCTCCGAGCGGGCCTCTCTTGCTGGTTGTCCTTACCGGGGCGACTTCCTTGGCCGCCACGCTTCTTGCCGGATCCCTCGGCACCGTCCTGACCTTTCTCCTTGTCCCGCCTTTCATACTCGGCCTTTCTGGACATCATGGCCCTTGGTGCGGTGGATCTTGCAGTACTGCTTGCCGGAGCCCCCTCGCTTGTCGGCAGCTGCTAAGGCCCGGCAGGCGGCGCACCCGGCAATCTCCTTGCCGGGGCCGTCTGCCTTGACCTTCTTGGCTGCGCCGGTGTCATCGGATCCCTCAACAGCAAGTACGGCCTTGCCCTAGCGTTTGATGTTGCGACACCGGCCCTTCTTCGTCGGGGTGGCGGCGTCTTCGTCGGTAGAGTCGGTTTCCACGCCGGCATCTTCGCCTGGGTACTTCCTTCCCTCTTCAGCCCGGGCGTATCTATCGGCCAGAACGTAGAGTTCGGCCACATCCTTAACCTTGGTCATCGCCAGCTCTTCACGCATCTTGCGGTTGCGCATGTTCTGATGGAACGCGCTGATCACAGCGGCGGGATGAACGTCGGGGATGTTGTACTGCACCCGGCTGAACCTCTGGATGTACTTGCGCAGGGTTTCCCCTTCCTTCTAGGGAATGATATGCAGATCACTATCCTGGCCATGAGCTTGGTGGCCTCCTGTGAAGGCGCCAACGAACTCATGGCACAGATCCGACCAAGAAGAAATGGAATCCACCGGCAAGTGCATCAACCAAGACATAACATTGGGCTTCAGCGCCAGTGGAAAATAATTGGCAAGCACCTTGTCGTCGCGAGCTCCCGCTGCCTGCATCGCGATGGTGTAGATGATGAGGAACTCGGACGGATGGGTCTTGCCAGTGTACTTCTCGCCGACGTTGGGCTTGAACATGCGGTGGGACGGCCAGTGGAACTGCCGCAGCTCACGGGTAAAGGCCGGGCAGCCCACCTCATAAGGTAGGCCGCCGGAGCCCCCCGGTGCTGGGTGGTCCATAGCGGGTCCTGCCCGCTTGTCCGACTGGTGGCATGTATCACGCCGGCGCTCAATAGTGGTCCGAGCATCTTCGTGAGCTCGTTCTCGAAGAACTTGGCGCTGGTCGTGGTGGGTCCGCGGGTCGGACGATGCTATAGAGATGTTATCACAAGCGTCGTCACGACGGGCAAACGCCCGTGGCGGCTGGCGAGGAGGAGGAGAGTGCACCGTGGCCGCAGCTCCCCCGGTCCTCCCAGCACCAGCATGTGCTGTCTCGGTGGAGCACCGACCCGAGGGCCCCGCCGATCGCGGATTGTCTTTGTTGGCGATGGAGACGAGGCTCCGGATGGTGGCCCTCCACTCGTCGAGCTTCTCTGCAACATGAGGGAAATCGAGGAGCAGCTGCGCGCGTGCCAAAGCTTCTGCTGGCGCGGGTGGCGGCGACAACTGCGTGGACCGTGGCGCGCTTCAACTTCTAACCACGTTAGAAGGAGCTCCGTCACGACCCAGCGGCTGCGCGCCATTTTCGCCAGCACTTCGGAGGGCATGCTGAACTCCTTCATCCCGCGAACGACGCATAGGGATCTTCCCACGGCGGTGCCCAGGGTCACCGGCGTGGTGACGCTGCTCGTCGCCCACACCATGGGAAGAGCGCACAGTGGTCGCTGGCGTGGGCGTCTTGGAGGTTGCTGCGCCACCCGTGGGTGGCACGACGACACTCCTGGAGGGCCCCGCGCCGCCTGCAGGGGGGCCAGCCCCATCTCTAGACTTGGTGATGTGCGGCCCGTCGCCTGGCGTGCGAACGGCGCCGCTCGCCAGGCTCTGACTGCCAGGGCGATGCTGGTGCTCACGGGCTGTGGCTCGGGTTCTGCCCGCGACCGGGCCGCTGCTCGCCCGCACTGGCACGGGCCATTTGGCCCCCGACGAGCCGATTGCCATGGTCGTCTTCTTCTTGGGAGCCATGGCGATGAAGACACGCTAGGCTAACTACTAGACCAGATTCTCACAATTGCGCCCCCTACCTGGCGCGCCAAAGATGTCGGTGGGAAACGACACCTATGGGATCACAAGAATCCCTACTAGGTTGTCGGGGCGCAGTGTTGCAAGAAGAGCAGGATCAGTAGTCAGCACGAGGATCGTTTACCCAGGTTCGGGCTGCGAGGATGCGTAAAACCCTAGTCCTGCTTTGGTGGATGTATTGAGTGTTCTTGAGCCCTTGAACTAGCTACGGTGGCTGAGTAGTTCCAGGGAGCCGAATCCTTCTCCAGTACGCCATGGGCCTCCTTTTATAGTCGAAAAGGGGCTGCCATAGTGGCATACAGGAGGTGGAAAGGCGTACGGTGCTACGAGCTTATCGCTCGTATTACAGGACAAGACGCATTTAATGCATCGCTTAGGTGTCCCCTTGCTTTATTGGGGATGGGAACGAGGCCCGTCCTGTCCGTCGCCGCTCCTCCTTGCTTCGACACGCGTCTTGGTCAGTGATGCATGCGGTGCCATGTAGACAGGCAGGCAGCTGAGGTGGCGTGGTGGTAGAGCCTCCACGAAGATCTGCATGCCGCCACGTAGGCGCTTGCTGAGTTGGCATGGGAGCTGCATGTTGCCACGCATGTGCCTGCCCAGCTGGTTGGGCTCGAAGCTGCATGCGAACGGCAGTGGAGACTTGGCTGGTGCGGGCCTGGAGGTGGCCCTGCTGGCGCCCTTGGCGAGGGCCTTGCCGGGTGGCCCGGCAAGGGCCTTGCCGTGGCGCGCTGTTGTCCCCGGCAAGGACCTTGCCGGGGGTCTTGTGGTTCCCCTCGGCAAGGATCTTTGCGAGGATCGCTGTCTTCTAACCCTCATCTGATCTTGAATATGTCATCACAAAGATCTGCATGCCACCATAGAGGTGCCTCCTGAGCCCTGGCCAAACATGGTCGATAGTGTTGGAGACCGTGGGCTCGAGGGTGGCTCGCTCCGTTGGTGTTTGGGCACGCTGCCCCGGCAAGGGTCTTGCCGGGGCTGCTGAGACCGTCCCCGGCAAGGGTCTTGCCGGGGGAAAATGCTCCGCCCCTTTACTTCTTTGCGTTCTTGGTCTTGGCGTTGCTCTGGCTGTCTTGGGCTTCGGTTTTGCCTTGGTTCACCTCCCATGTTCTGCTTGGTGCAGCCGTGGGTGCGGCTCCGACTGTCCGTGCACAGGTAAAGGGGTACAAAGGTGCGCCCCTTCTTTCGTTCACCGACATAATCATCATCACTGTCGGGGTCGGAGTCGGTGTCGTCGATGATGATGTAGTCTTCAGGTTGGTTGTCCTTTCCAGGTGCGGGATCTCCCATGAATATTCCTAGCTTCTTCTTCAGGTCTTCATTCTTCTCCAGTAGTACTGCAATTTCCTCTTCATATCCATCGCATGTAGACTTGAATTCCTCTTCTAGCTCCATGTTCCTGGTCATCACCTTCTTCAGATCTATCATGCTGGCGCACATCTAGTTCTTCTGTCGACGAATGTGTTGGTTTAACTCCTGGATGTAGGCTGCAATGGACTCGTCCCTCCTGGTGCAGATCATCTCCCATTGCTCATCTCGGCGTCCACATATCTGGTAGATGGTGTCCTTAAGATCCTTGTGGTATACTTCGCCGATGCGTCCTATGGCGTTGTGAGCTGCCATGCTCTTTCCTACACTCCAGGTTGGTTCATCGAAGGAAAAATCTATTTGCTTAGTAACTGGTGTGAATGTCCTTCCTGGAACATGTACTCGTATTGTCTAGCGCTCTTCTTCAGGTAGAGTGGTGTGTAGGTCCCTGTGAAGCTCGGTATTCCGATGTTCAGGTATCTAGTGGCTTCCTTCAAGTGTCGTCCAAAAGGGGTGTCCTCATCCGATTGAGCAAACTTGTTCCTTGGGTTCGCCATCTATAGAGTGGAAAATGGAGAAGAGTCAGAAACGAGTAGAGAAGAGTGTCCTATGGCTTATCTTAGTGGTCGCGTCCTACAGTCAGCGTGTGCTCTGATACCATCTTGTAGCAATCCGACCTCGAACGGTCAAATCTCCATGCATAAGTGTCATCCCTAGATCGGTAATGCTGACACACACAGTACTTGAAGGATTTATAGCAGAGTTCAATTACATCGAATGTCTCAAAAGAGAACTTAACACAATAATATGGCTAAAGTCCATCTAATGAAGATAACAGCGGAAGCTTCGAAGGTAAATGAGTCCATCAACTCCAACGGAATAGCTGAGTGCACGACAACGACCTAGCGCACCTTACTCTTCGTCTGAAAAGTCTGCAACATAATACGTTGCAGCCCGAAATGGGCCAGCACATGGAATATGCTGGCAAAATAACACAATAGAGCAATGAACATGTAGCAGCTATAACTATATGCATATATGGCTGGTGGAGGCTCTATGGTTAATTTGAAGAAAGCTAGTTTTTCCCTACAACAAAGGAATAGGCTTTATTTAACTACAAAGTTTGTTGAAAACATTGAGAATGGTAACCCCATCTCAATCCCAAATTAATAATCATTAACCCAACAAGCTAATTAAGTAAAGTGATGATATCAACATAATAATTCAAGCACCAGATACTCAAGATGTCCATAACCGGGGACACGGCTAATCATGATTAGTTTGTACACTCTGCAGAGTTTTGCACACTTTTCCCCACAAGACTCGATCTCCTCCATTGAATTCTCGCACTGCATGATGTTTGAGAAACGGATGACCGAGACACAGTGTTTCCGAAGAGGTCCCCTTAACCGATAGATAGGCCGGTACACCTACAATCCCCTACATCTGCTAGCCCATCATGGAAAGGATTCCCACAACTTAGTCAACTATGCCAGAGCCCATAATGGCTTGTGGATGCACATGAAACTTTCTAGCATGAATAATCTTATGATCCCTTTGAGCCTGGGTGGCAAACCACTGGAAAAATCACACGGATACCCCGGGATTCTCCTTTGGACAGCACTGGATTACCCCAGATGCCCACAAACAAATCCACCCAGATGTGTGTTAAAATAGTCACCTTAAATAAACCCTTAGTTCATAATAATACTCACAACTGTCATGAATCACTCAAACCAAACCACGTCTACGAGCATAGCATAGCAGTATAAGCATAACGTAGAAGTAACTCCCAGGGTTTGAATGAAAAGGGCAATAGGTACTACCTCAACAACTACTTCCCCAAACCCACATGTTAACAGATCCTACTCATGCAATATTTGAGGATTGATAGTAATGCATAAAACTGGGTAATAAGGTATATGATCAAAGTGTTACTTGCCTTGCTGACGATCTGAAAATCCTAGTGACTCGTAGTAGCATGCTTCGCACTCCGGAAACTCTATCGTAAACAAAGAATAACATACATAAGCACTCAAGCATAGATTCACGGGTAAAACTCAAAAGAAAAGATCCAAACGGAAAGTTCAACTCAAGAGCTTCGATTCACAAAAAGAATCGATCGAATCGGAGCAACGAAACTCAAACTATGATCAAAAGAAGTTCGAAATTAAATCTGCTTGAGACCATATTTTTAATTTTCAAAATCATGTTCAAGTTGGTTAACTAGAAAGAGGGATTCGGGACGAAGATTTTGGCGTTGGTTTCACTCGATTTGGACGAACGAGCAAAAAGTTGCGAGGGTTTGAAGTTTAGGGGCTAATCTGCGATAAAAATAATCACGAATAGGTCCCTGTCCGAGAAATAAAAATAAAAAGAAAAAGCTAACGAACGAACGTTCACTATCAGAGACAAACGGACAAATATGTTCGCTAACAGAGACGTTCGAACGAACGCTCGCTAATTAGCGAACTCGAAAAAAACCGTTCTAACGAAAAACCCAAAAAAATCGGGCGACGGTTCGGCGGTTATACCGGTTCGCAGAGAAGAACCAGCGGCGGCGAGATCCGATGAGTCTGACGGCGGCGGCGGCTCCGGCGCGGGGCAGGGGCTTCGGCGGCGCAAGGCGGTGGCGCGGGGTGCAGCATCTGTAGCGGGCAGCAGGCGCGGGCGGTGGCGGCTCGGGAGGCGGCGGCAGGCGCGATGGCGGCGGCTACGACTTCGGTCGAGGTGGGGAGGAGGAGGCGGCGGCGTCGGCGCCTTATAAAGGGGCCAGAGGGGGGCGGCGGCTTGGAGAAGGGGGCGGGGGCGCGTGTCCGCCTCGGACACGGCGGCGGCCGGCGGCGAGGCTCGGGACTCTGTCCTGAGTCGGAGTGGGGAGGCGGCGCGGCTGGTGGGCCGGCCTGCTCGGCTGGGCTTCGGTCCAGTCTGGCGGGATGAGATTTTTTTTAAATAAAATTCCGCCCGAAGAAAAATCCAAATAAAATATAGAAAAAATTCTAAAAATGACAAAAACAATTTTCACCGCCTAAATCTAATATTTAGAAGAAAGTGAACATTTTTCTGGCCTAAAAATGCAATTTTAAAAAATGCATATTTTCTAATTCAAATAAAATAGCAAAGAAAATCCAAACAAAAAAAAATTGATTTTCAATTTTCTCCTCCAATATTTCCTCTATTTTGAAGAAGTCATATTATCTTCACTCTTTTATTTTTAATGTTAGAAATATTTGGAGAGAAAAATATTAAAACCAAAATGATCCTCTTTTCAATTTGAGAAAATTCAAATATGAAAATATATGCAACCTCCAACTCTCTCCTCAGGTCCTTGAGTTGCTTAAGATTTCTAGGATCACCAACAAAACGCAAATAAAAATATGATATGCATATGATGACCTATGTATAACATACAAATTGAAAATTGGGATGTTACATCTCACACCGTACCAGCTCTTTTTGCAGTTGAATCTTCCAGTTCTGGCTTACTGAGTGTATAGATTCCTTTTGAAATGCAATCTATTCCCATGTCACTCTTCTCATAACATATCATATTCTCCTCACTTTGATTCTGGATTCACCGGTTGATTTAAGACGGGGTTCTATGCTTTCTAGCCCCATTTGACAAAAGTGAGCTTCCCCTATCTCTTTTGTAGGAATCAGATAGCAATGTTCATTCGTGAATAGCATTTCATGCTTCCGCTACTTCGTCGGAGAGATCCATGGAAACTCAAAAAAGAAAAGCGGAGGGCATTGTTCATACGATAGCCAGAAAAGTAAGTTCTCCCCATGGCTATTCAAAAAAGAAAGACTTACTTATTCATAAACTTCCTTTTATCGAGCATAATAGCTCTTATACGCTTGTACAGAGGAGTATACAACAATGTATAATATATAGGTGTTTAGTATCCTACAAAAACATTAACATCCAAAGCACCGTAAGCTTGCTTTCTCTCTCATTGACAGACAAAGAAAAGGTTTTTTAGACTTTTCTATGGTAGGCCTACGTTAGTGGAATATCTTTTTTGTTTGTATTCTAGCTTAGCTCTTTCTATTCTTTGCTTAAGCTATCGTGTTGTGTTGATGGATGGCATCTCCCTATTCCCACATCCTCGGATATTATTAATGCATGGAAGCTAAGGAATTGGGTCATTCTTCAGCCCAAGATGCAAGCATTTGGACTCCATCCGAATATGGCAGTTTAACTCTTATAATAGGCTTGGCTCTGGAATATGGGCTTATCTTTGGGCAAAAAAACACAAATAAAGAAGAGCTTCTTGTTTCCAAGCGGAACTCGAATGGCTGCTAGCAGATCTGTTGGGGATGGCAATTTAACACCGTGGGTAGGCTTGCCTTTCACTCGCTCTGGCACATCGGAATGTCAACGTTATATATAGTGGAATTCTAGAGGTAAGTTAATGTTTTCAAAAATCCAAATGGAAAAGGATTTGCAAAAATATGCAGATTAGAAGCTAGTATCTCTAGTTTTATGAGAGAAAGAAGAGGAAGAATCAGCGAACATCCTAAAAAATGGTACTTTTGTCTCAATAAGATCAAAAACAAACAAATTCTATTGTGTGTTGACCACCGGGAAACAAATGGATTAAGATGAAGACGGACGGTTCAATTAGCGAGCATGGGAAGGCTTGTGGAGGTTTAGCAATAAAAAGGGGATATATGCATTCTCTCAAGCAGTTAAGAAGAAGACCATACTCGAAGTCGAGCTCTTTTGCATCTGAACATGTATTCAAATAGCAGCTCAAAAGGAGTGTCAGAGGATTTGGATTGATTCAGATTCGGTGGGATGCTCATTTAACACTATTGGTTTCAACTGTTATGGAAGTTCCCAGATTGTTTGAAATAAGATTAGTACTTTTCGTCTATGGCGAGATGGAAGTTATCTGCAAAGAATGCCAACTTAGGACCGTCAAAGTGGAAATCGTATCAACCCACCGAAACGGCTCTTTGGAATGGAATGCATAGTATTGTGCATTGGAATGGAAAAGTCGAATAATCAAGACATGGATCTAGTATCAACATGACCCAACTTCCATTCTCATGACCCAACTTATTCAATCACTTCCATTATCTTTCTATTGCTACAAATCGACAACAAAAAACATCCCTCGGAATTCCTGTTCGAAAGGAAAAAATAACTCTTCAACCAAATAGCAAGCAACATGTTTTTCTTCTCTCTTCCGGGAACACACCCTATTGGGTGACGCCACTGACAAACACCCTAAAGGAGAACTCAACACTTCCTATAACAGAAAAGGCAATATCTGAAATCTTTAAGCAACTAAAAAAGACGTATACTAAAAGATATGTGTTGAAAAGGGATGGTCAACAACAAGATGAACCCATTGACCAATCTTCCCAATAGTATTCCTTAACTCTTGAATTGATACACTTCTTCATGGCATCTATTCTCTATCTTCACTTTTCACCTTCTCATCCTTAACCTCAGTGATCTGTTCCTCCTAGACATCCTTCTGCGTACAAAAACAGAAGACGAAGCACGGGCATAAATCAATAGAATAGTTTAGTTTAAGAAGTATTTTTTGATTGGTATATCAATCATGGTTTATAGGGAAATAGTTAGAATAGGAAAGCTCTGTTAGTTACTAATGTTTGGGTTTTTGTTTATGGCAATAGTAGGTTTCTTGCTTGTCATATTTACAATATAAGCATCAGTTACATTAGACGTTCAGCCTTTTTATAGAAGAGAAAGGAAAGTTAAGGGCAAGGGCGCAACATAATATATAAGAAAAACTAGATCTTTGAGGGGAAATTTTCCAACTAGACCGATAAATGAGAAAAATTACTAGTCGTACCAAGAACCAAAGGCGCCAGCTTTCATTGATATATATACCGTATCTTTTAGCTGAAAAATCTATGGATAAGAACCGGCTCTGGGAGGAAGGTGGCGCGACAGAGCAATGAAAACCTGGGATCTTTCCTTATCTTTGGTCATGACGCCTTTTCCTTTTGTATGAGAAAGCGCTACAAAACGTCCTTCTCACGGGTTATCTTCTACTCAAGCAAGCTCTCTCCTATTCTTCATCCACCAACTAGCAGGAACGTAGGAGCACAAGAGGGTCATCATCATCTGAAATGATTGGCTTTCGATCTGCTTTCCAAGAGGTGGTTTCTGACATGACCAGAAAGAGTGGAATTATTGTTAGGATTGGCATGTCAAGTTGCTTTCTCGGACCCTAACATAAACCACCTTATCCTCACTCAGATTGTTCTTTTGGACTGAGCAGAAGCACGACCTCTATCTGACGTTTTCTCTATCCCTTCTAATCTCTCAATGGCATTTCCATCTCTCGATTCAATCAATCAAGTAAGTCCGGATGACACTTGTCTTTATTTAGTGTTTCCCCAGCTATTCAGCCATTATTTGCATCTCAGGTTCTTTGTACCCTTTTTTAGTGCCATGCACACTGAGGTTTCTGGCATGACCGAATCTTTTGAGGATATCGCTTATTGCATTAATTTCTTCATCTTGATGTACTCAATCCATTCAAATTCCATAATTCCAATGCTATAATCCCTATATTAAGATGAAGTAAGAAAGCATCAGTCCTCTTATTTTCTGTCTTCTATGAAAGAATGTAGCTCGCTCTTTCGACCCGGGGCCCCCTCTGGGGAACTATTTGAGTTTTAGCATCGACCCATTTCCTTTTGATCGTATTACGCTTGACTCGCTGCAAAACATTTCGCTTTCTGCGCCACGCTCATACGTGGTTTACACTCCTACCCTTCCATCTGACTTTGCCAACGGGTAATTGTTTGTTTTCAACTAGATTGGATTCCGAACCAAGAAATCTAGGCAACTTTCACTTGAAAGAAAGGAGCTTCAGAACTCTTGTATTCCACCGAATAAGAATAAGAATAAGAATAAGAGCAAGAAGGGGCTATATTTGTGAAGGGATCGGCACCAGAAAGTAGATCATATGGCCTTTCTTTCGCCAAAATCAAGTAAAGCCCTGGCCCAAGAAATGCAGCAAAGCAAGTCATCTTTGGTTTGGAGCTAAATTCCCGGATGTATAGGCATGCTCGAGTGCCTTACCTGAAGTCGACGATATAAAGTGGGGTTCTTTAGCTTGCTTCGACAGAGGTCTCCTTCTCCCTTAGTAGCAGACCAGTCCCTGCCTCTTTTCAATCAATCTTTAAACCCGTATGCCTTTTCTATGCCTAAAACAAGTTCATGTCTCTCCTCTCTGAAGTCGGACCTTATTGAAAAGTAGTATGCTTTCTTTCGTGGTGTTCAGGATCCCATGCTTTGTAGTTCACGCATGGCTTTCTCTAACGAAGCTAATGCCGAATTAAAGACCTTAAACGAAAAGACACGGGAGGTGGCGAAAAACGAAAAAAGAGAAAGATCTTACAAACTTCTCTGAACCCGGTAGCCAGCGGAGCCCTTATTCATGCGTTAGGGAATAGCATTGAACAAAGTTGGTGACAGCCGAAGAAAAAGTGAAAGGGTAAGTAAATAATCTAAACATGCGGGTAAGCAGCAAAAAAAGAATAAAAGTAACTTCGCCCTACCTGTTAGTAAAGTAAGGCCTTCCAGAGCCTATCTAACACAGACATACACGCGGATGAGGACACAAAAATAAATGGACATCGATGCGGTACTGAAATTGCATAGCAAAAAATGCAATATGTTCATACTTGATGAAACGCACATCATCCAATTCATGATTTAAGAACAAGAGAATGAGATATTGAATTTTTTACATCTGTAACTACATTCTCACATTTCTTTTTTGATCTCATAACTTTTTATGCGATTGCAAAACGAATGAGATCAGAAAGGCCATCATTGGGGCAAACAATGCAATAGCTTCGATGAGAGCAAAGCCCAAAATGGCATAACCAAATGATTGTTTAGCCAATGATGGATTTCGCGCCACAGAATGAATCAAAGAACTGAGGACGTTTCCAATACCGACAACAGCTCCGGCTAAAGCAATTGTAGCAGCTCTGGCACTTATTGATTTAGCACCTTCTAACATCTTGAGTCGTGTAGGATCGAAAGTATGTATAGAGGGGGGTGATTAGACTACTTTACCAAATAAAAATCTAGCCTTTTCCCAATTTTAGTTCTTGGCAGATTTTAGCAACTTTGCACAAGTCAAGCAATCAACCTACACACGCAATTCTAAGAGTATAGCAGCGGAAAGTAAAACAACTGCATATGAAGGTAAAGGGAGGAGTTTGAGAGAGCAAACGCAATGTTGACACGGAGATTTTTTATCCGTGGTTCTGATAGGTGGTGCTATCGTACATCCACGTTGATGGAGACTTCAACCCACGAAGGGTAACGGTTGCGCGAGTCCAGGGAGGGCTCCACCCACGAAGGGTCCATGAAGAAGCAGCCTTGTCTATCCCACCATGGCCGTCGCCCACGAAGGACTTGCCTCACTCGGGTAGATCTTCACGAAGTAGGCAATCTCCTTGCCCTAACAAACTCCTTGGTTCAACTCCACAATCTTGACGGAGGCTCCCAAGTGACACCTAGCCAATCTAGGAGACACCACTCTCCAGGAGGTAACAAATGGTATGTTGATGATGAACTCCTAGCTCTTGTGCTTCAAATGATAGTCTCCTCAACACTCAAATCTCTCTCATATGATTGGATTTGGTGGAAAGAAGATTTGAGTGGAAAGCAACTTGGGAAGGCTAGAGATCAAGATTTATGTGGTTGGAATGGAATATCTTGACCTCAACACAAGTGTAGGTGGTTCTCTCTCAGAAAATGTATGTTTGAAGTGTAGGCATGTTCTGATGGCTCTCTCCACGAATGAAGAGTGGGTGAAGGGGTATATATAGCCTCCGCACAAAATCTAACCATTACACACAATTTACCAAACTCGCTGGGACCGAATCATGAAACTCGGTCGGACTGATTTAGTTCAAAATGTGAGCATTAGGATTTTCTGTGGGATCGACACGTCAACTCGGTGGGACCGATTTCGTTAGGGTTAGGGCATAACGTAATCTCGGTGAGACCGATTACACAAACTCGGTGAGACCGATTTTGGTAACAGACTAGCCAGAGAGTTGGTCAGGCAAACTCGATGTGACCGATTCGCTCATCTCGGTTGGACCGAAACATTACGAAAGGGAAACAGTGAGTTTGCATTGCAATCTCAGTGGGACTGATCGCTCATCTCGGTTTGACCGAAACGTTACGAAGGGAAACAGAGAGATTGCAGTCCCATCTCGGTGAGACCAAGATCCCTATCGGTGAGTCCGAAAAGACTAGGGTTTCTGGCTGTGGCTATGTCAACAGAACTCGGTGGCGCCAGATAGAAAGTTTCGGTAGGGCCGAGTTTGACTTTTGGTTTGGGACGTATGTGGATATGAGAAAGTAGTTGAGGGTTTTTGGAGCATATCACTAAGCATTTTGAGCAAGAAACTCATTAAGCAACACCTCACCCCCTCTTGATAATATTGGCTTTTCCTATGGACTCAATGTGATCTTGGGTCACTAAAATGAAAAATGTAGAGTCTTGTGCTTTGATCTTGAGCCAATCCTTTTGTCCTTAGCATTGTGAGGGGTCCACTTTCTAATCCATGCCATGCCAATCATTGAGCTTTCCTAAAATATTTATCTTGAAATAGCATTAGCTCAATGAGCTATATGTTGTTAGGAATTACCAAACACACCCAGGGATAGTTGCACTTTCAATCTCCCCCTTTTTGGTAATTGATGACAACATATAGACCAAAGCTTCGACAAATGATAATAACATTGAAAAACATCGTCGCTTTGAGAAGTATGTGATAAGCAAGAGCTCCCCTAAATTTGTGCATTATTTAAAATTTGCTTTTGAATGCAAATGCACAATCGATTAGGATCATGGATTACTCTTCCATGTCACATACATCTTGGTGGAGCGCTCAAAATGATAGAAATTAAAAGCATGCACTCATCACCAAGCAAGTGAATGATCATATAAGGATATAAGAGATAATATCATCCAACAAGCATTAAGGGTAGCATATGACATGATCAAACAAGTATCTCACAAGAACATAAAGTATCTCACACAAGCACACAATCAAGAAGTTCAACCAAACTAAAAACAAGAGAGATAAAAAGCAACACTCTCTCTCGAAGCCTATGATCTATACATTTTTCTCCCCCTTTGGCAACAAGTTACCAAAAAGTTCAAAAATTCATAGTGCTAAACGTCTCTCAGGCTTGATCTTCGGGAGGTGGTGTAGAGAGAACTCCAAGGACGAAGGCATCAGTTGAAGTAGCTGGAGCTGATTGAGTGGCTGCTGGAGGTGGCACTAGAGCTGTAGCTGCTGGTGCTGACGCTGTAGCTCGAGAATCTATCACTGGCACTGCAGAAGATCTCTGTCCTCTAGGCACTTTCTCAAATGCATTAGTGGTTGCCTTGCCCTTCTTCTCTTCTACTTCCTCCTGAAGCTGCTCAGCTGCCGTTTGGATCTCAGTTACCTTGACATCAAGATCATAGAATTTCTGCTCAATGATCCTCTCCAAGCACTCCTGGTTTTGAGTCAGGGTGGCCAAGCCCTTCTCAATCCTCAAGGTGGATTGGATCAGATATGCTAGCTGATCATTCTTGCTCTTCAGGAAAACTTAAGATGCCTCTTCAACACTTGGCATCTTGGCAGCTTTCTCAGCTTTAGCTTTGGCTTTCTTCTCCTATGCTTGAACTGATGATGGTTCATTCTCATCCATCACAACTGTGTTGTCTTCAAATTCAGGGTATATGGCCAGGTGCTCCTTATCCAATAGATATTTGCCTGTGTCCATCTTGGAGTTGATGAGCTCCTGAATTTGTGGGGCATACCCACAGCTTCTCTTCTGATCAGCTACTGTCCTTTTGATTTTCTCTACAATCAGACTCATGACTTTGAACTTTTGAGGCACATCAAACAAATGTAGCAAATTGATAGCATGTCCTCTGATCATCTTGTGATCACCTGACTTGGGTAGCAATGTGTGCCTTAGGATCCAGTTGATGGTAGGCAGACCACACAACAAGAAGTGGACAGGTCCAAGCTTATGAGTCTCTAAAGCATCATCTGGGATCTCTCTGTACATGTGTGCCATAGTGTTGTGGTCTTTCTTCTTCTCGGCATAAACATCCAAGTCATCCTCATGTTCTTCTGGGGCATTGATCAACTGAGCCCATTCTTCAACAGAGGATTGGTACCCAGTACCTTCTGTCATCCAAATGATCTTCCCATCTGGGTAGAAGTGGGTAGTGGAGTAAAACTGCATGATAAACTCATCATTCCACTTGGTGAGCTTCTGGGCAACAAATGTATCAACTCCACATGCTTTGAAGCTGTCATATACTCCTGGATAGTGATTTTCATTTGCCTTGATGTACTCCCAGTCAACCCATCTCATGTCACACACTATGGACTTCTTGTCAAGCAGGACAGTCTCATAAAAGTCTTGTTGTTCCTTTGTGTGGAACCTGTAATCCACAGCAGTTCTCCTCCTGACAGCATATGGATTAGACAGTCTCCACAATCTCAGTCCTGAATCCTTCCTGATCTTCATATTTTCTGCAACAGGATGTGCATCATTGTGGTCGGGGATCTTGGGCTTGAGCTTCCTTAGCACTTGGGCTTCATCATCTTCTTCATCAACAGTCTCAGGCACTGGGGCCTTGTTCTTTTCTGCAGCTGGAATGTTTCTAGTGCTTCTCTTTGGAGCAGACTTCTGAGCTGGAGCTTTGGGAGCAGACTTGGGCTTTGATGGAGCAGCCCCTGACTTTATAGCATCTCCCATAAGCTTCTGAGCTTTGGGTGCTGGAGCAGCATCCTCTTCCTCTTCTTCATCATCTCTCATCATTGATGGCTTGCCAATAACTCTGGCAATGGTCTTCCTGACCCTTTCTTTCCTCTTCTTGCCTTCACCTCCTTCTTTGGGTTCAAGAGTGAACTCCATTGTTTCTTGAGTGGAGGCTCTAGCATTTGACATTGGAACTCTTCTTGCTGGAGCCTTTGTCTTCATTCCAGGCTTACTTGCAGCCGTTGTGCCATACTCCTTTTTCAGCACCTTTATCCTTGAAGTGGCTTCATCCTCAACAGCCACATAATCCTCATCCTCAGAATCTGAGGTTTTCTTCTTCCTTGTCCTGGTAGCTGCCTTTGGCAGGTTACTGGGTGTGCTCCTGCTGCCCTCATCATAACTGCTTGAGGGACTAGTGCCCTCACTCATCTGAACCTGCTCTTCAGACTTGTTCTGACTGTCACTTTGATCAGACATCTTCAGGCAAACTATCAGCAGACCCTGTGAATAGGTTGTAGATGAGGTAGAGTAGATGAGCATTACAAAGTACATAGGTTTTGCAAAACAATTGAGTCAAAAATCTTAGTCTTAGTTCTCTACAGAAGTGATCTCGGAGCTACCGAATTGACAAACTCGGTGATACCGAAGCAACACTTGGAACCTAAACTAGTGAAATCGGTTCGGCCGATCACAGTTCGGTGGCACCGAGATTGCTAGGGTTTCACAGAATCTTGAACTCGGTCACACCGATTTACACGTTTTGGTCGGACCGAAAAGCACATGTGCAATGGCCAAGGCCGAATTGGTGAGACCGATTTCTACAGTTCGGTCGGTCCGAGATGAGTTCTGCGGAGAGCTAACCCTAAAATTTTCGAATCAATCTAGACCTAAGGAACTTTTAGCTGGATGGATCAATCTCAATCGTGGCAAGAAACATGGCATTGTCCTTGTGCTAGGAATCGGAGTGAAAAACACAGCACAAGGGGTCGAACACTTACCCTAGAGCGGCGAGTGTTCGCTACGGCGGCAACGGCGGAGCAGATTGCCGTTGACGGTGGCGGAGACCAGCGGCGGGAGGTCGCTGGCTGCGAGAGGACGATCCAGAGACCCAAAGAGGCAGAGCAGGTTACGCGCGGGTGAAGGGTTTCGGAAAATTTTCCAAAATTTGACCCGTCAGTATATATAACCTGACCCTGTCGGTGTGACCGAGTGGAACAACTCGGTGGCACCAAGATGCAAAACTGCAGGCAGTTACTGCAACTCGGTGTGACCGAAAGGTTCTAATCGGTTGCACCGAGATTGAAAACCTAGATCAACTAAGTGATCTCAGTAGGACCGAAAAGGATAAATCGGTCAGACCGAAATGCACAAAGAGGTTTTGGAAGTTTAAGTCTATGACGAATTGGGGACTCCGAGTGCTCCTCATACACAGTGGTTCGAATCTGACTTGATCAAACTTTGTGATGTAGCATGAATAGAGTTTGAGATGAGAAAAGCATAGATAGCTAGAGGGAGTTCTTAGGCATTCTTGTCCATCCATTTGGCAAAATAAAAAAAAGCCAAACAATCAAAGCAACAAATCGATGTCCTCGAATTAGAAATATATGCATCCAACATGCTCACACAATTAAAATGGCAAATGAAATATGTGACAAAGCATGCACAAACACTCTAGCATCTATCAAGCAATTGGCGATGACTAGGTCATCTATATATGAGTATATTGACTTAGGAGTCAAATGAGAACATTTGATCATAGGTCATACTCATCGTTTAAGCACAAGCGGGGTTACCACTTTTACATAAATAATTGTTGTGCTCACACCATTAGAGTTGCTTTAGCTCAATTTTAGAGTAAAGCTCCCCCTAGATGTGATATCCCCCCTAAGAGGGATGAACTAACCTTGGTTTTTGTCGATGATGACTTCATGTAGGTAATGAATATGTGGATGCTCAATGTTGATGTAGATCATTCGGAGCAATCCATTGGAGTGAGTTGCACTTTCAATACCTACACGGGTTAGTCCCACAAGGATCAAGCAAGGATATCCATAGAGATAGAGTGATGTATACACAAGATGATGTCCAGGAAAGCATTAGGTTACCTTGTCCCTTGTCTTACCAACAAGAGGGTTTGTGAATCCTTGAACTTAATGCAAGATGTGAAAGTTGTTTGCACTTGTCCTTGCCAAAATGGTCAGAGTGAAGTATGTTGGCGGAGTCACCCTCAAGAACTCTCTAGTTCTTCTTCTTCGAGATCCACTCCATCTTGATGGGAATCCTTGGAGTTGTAGTCGTACTTGATGAAGTAGAACTTGATGTAGTCTTGGGAACCCACATGACCAAGGCCTTAGGTGCTTCTTCAAATGCATCAATCTCCTCTTGAAGCTTGTCCTTGCCTTTTTGCTTGTGGTCTTGTGGTGGAAGATCATCTTGAGCTTGTGTTCCTTGGAAAGAAGTAGGATCATACTTCTCTTGTTGAGGAACAAACTTCGGCTTGGGGTATTGATCTTCTTCCCACTCAACTCCATTGGCATTGAACTTTCGTTCAAAACCAACACCTTGATTCTTCCGGTGCCTTCCTTGCTTGCATACAATCTCCTCAAATTGCTTACTTCCGGCAAGGCTCTTGTAAACACCTTTCTCTATAATTCCCTTCAATAAGCTATTTTCTTACTCAAGTATAACTTGGCTAAGAGAATCATTAGTGGAATCAACAGAGCTACTGGAAGCAACAACATTGGATTTAGCATGATTGTTGTTACTACTAGATGAAGAATCTTTCTTGTTCTTGTTGCTAGATTTTACTTGTGGCATGTAAGTAGGCAAGAGTAAACGCTTGGCAATGTAAGAAGAACTTTTCTTGCGAAGATCATCATTGATTGCTTTAAAAACTCATGCTCTTCCTCAAGGTTAAGCTTTTCAAAGCTTAGCTTCTCATGAATCTTTAAAAGTTCTCGATGATCTTCCAAGGTAGTCTCATGAGCTAACTTAAGAGTGTTTAGTTCTTTAGTTAGACGCTCAATCTCCTTCTTATCATCGTCATTCGTTTTATCTTGATTAGCATGATTAATAGCAAGTTCATCATAGTTTTCATAACTAGAGTTGTCAACAAGTAAATCATCATCTCCTAGCAAATCATCTTCATCACTATTGAAATCAACATACTCGGGGTGTGTTACCTTTGGACCTTTAGCCATGAAGCATCTTCCAATTCCTTCATTTGGTGAGTCAAATATGTCATAGGAGTTGGTTGTCACAAGTGCTAGTCCGGCAACACCTTCATCTTGAGTATATTCGGAGTCGGAGTGATAACTTCTTCCGGAGTGATGATCGGAGTCGCAACTAGATACCCATTCACCAACATGAGCTTGATGTCTTCCTTTTGTGTAGCTCCTTGATAACTTGTCCTTCCTTTCCGAATCCTTGCTTCTCCGAGAGGGTCTTCGTTCATAACGATCATCCCTACTCCTTCTTTCTCTTGGTGGTGATTCTTCTCTTCTACTCCTTCTCCTGGGAGAATCTTCTCTTCTTTTGTAGGGAGCCGTACACTCATTGGAGTAGTGTCCGGGTCTTCCACAATTGTAGCAATTTCTTTTGCGACTTGAAGATCTTTTGTCATTGTAGGATCTTGACTTGGAGCTTCTTTCCTTGCTCCTTCTCTTGTAGAATTTGTTGAACTTCTTCACCGTTAGACTCAATTCTTCATTGAAGGTTTTCTTCTCACATGATGACGTGGGAGCTTCACATGAGGCTTTGTAAGCACCACTTGACTTGTTGTGGAGCTCTTCCTTATCCTTGAGTGACATCTCATGAGCAACAATTCTTCCAATGACTTCCGTTGGCTTGAGATCTTTGTAATTAGGCATCATTTGGATCAATCCGGCAATCTATCGGTCATCTCTTCACTTCCTAAGCCGGCAATCTCATTTGTGATGAGAGCAAGCCTAGAGTACATTTCAGCGGTGCCTTCACCATCCTTCATTTTGAACTTGTCAAGTTGAATTTGAAGCACATCCAATTTGGATTCCTTAACGGAGTCGGTACCTTCGTGCATATCAATCAAAGTATCCCAAATTCCCTTTGCATTTTCAAGACGGCTGATTTTGTTGAATTCTTCGGGGCACAATCCATTGAAGAGAATATCACAAGCTTGAGCATTGTATTGCAGCATCTTCAACTCTTTTGCGGTAGCTTCAGGATTTGGTTCTCTACCATCAAAGAATTCACCTTGCAAGCCAATACACACAATAGCCCAAACGGCCGGGTTATGTCCAAGAATACGCATTTTCATCTTATGCTTCCAACTAGCAAAATTTGTACCATCAAAGTAAGGACCTCTACGGTGGTAATTTCCCTCACTAGATGCCATACTCTCCTAGGTTGTGACACCAAGGATATGACCACCAAAAGCTATGGAAATCAAAGCAAATGGAGACCAAAGCTCTGATACCACTTGTAGGATCGAAAGTATGTCTAGAGGGGAGTGATTAGACTACTTGACCAAATAAAAATCTAGCCTTTTCCCAATTTTAGTTCTTGGCAGATTTTAGCAACTTTGCACAAGTCAAGCAATCAACCTACACATGCAATTCTAAGAGTATAGCAGCAGCAAGTAAAACAATTGCATATGAAGGTAAATGGAGGAGTCTGAGAGAGCAAATGCAATGTTGACACGGAGATTTTTTATCCGTGGTTCCGATAGGTGGTGCTATCGTACATCCACGTTGATGGAGCCTTCAACCCACGAAGGGTAACGGTTGCGCGATTCCACGGAGGGCTCCACCCATGAAGGGTCCACGAAGAAGCAACCTTGTCTATCCCACCATGGCCGTCGCCCACGAAGGACTTGCCTCACTCGGGTAGATCTTCACGAAGTAGGTGATCTCCTTGCCCTTACAAACTACTTGGTTCAACTCCACAATCTTGATGGAGGCTCCCAAGTGACACTTAGCCAATCTAGGAGATACCACTCTCCAAGAGGTAACAAATGGTGTGTTGATGATGAACTCCTTGCTCTTGTGCTTCAAATGATAGTCTCCCCAACACTCAACTCTCTCTCATAGGATTGGATTTGGTGGAAAGAAGATTTGAGTGGATAGCAACTTGGGGAAGGCTAGAGATCAAGATTTATGTGGTTGGAATGGAATATCTTGACCTCAACACAAGTGTAGGTGGTTCTCTCTCAGAAAATGTATGTTTGAAGTGTAGGCATGTTCTGATGGCTCTCTCCACGAATGAAGAGTGGGTGGAGGGGTATATATAGCCTCCACACAAAATCTAACCATTACACACAATTTACCAAACTCGATGGGACCGTATCATGAAATTCGGTCGGACCGATTTAGTTCAAAATGTGAACGTTAGGATTTTCGGTGGGACCGACACGTCAACTCGGTGGGACCGATTTCGTTAGGGTTAGGGCATAACGTAATCTCAGTGAGACCGATTACACAAACTTGGTGACACCGATTTTGGTAATAGACTAACCAGAGAGTTGGTCAGGCAAACTCGGTGGGACCGATTCGCTCATCTCGGTTGGACCGAAACGTTACGAAAGAGAAACAGAGAGATTACAATCTTGGTGGGACCGATCGCTCATCTCGGTTTGACCGAAACGTTACGAAGGGAAACAGAGAGATTACAATCCCATCTCGGTGAGACCGAGATCCCTATCGATGAGTTCGAAAAGACTAGGGTTTCTGGCAGTGGCTATGTCAAAAGAACTCAGTGGCGCCGGGTAGAAAGTTTCGGTAGGGCCGAGTTTGACTTTTGGTTTGGGACATATGTGGATATGAGAAAGTAGTTGAGAGTTTTTGGAGCATATCACTAAGCATTTTGAGTAAGAAACTCATTAAGCAACACGTCACCCCCTCTTGATAGTATTGGCTTTTCCTATGGACTCAATGTGATCTTGGATCACTAAAATGAAAAATGTAGAGTCTTGTGCTTTGAGCTTGAGCCAATCCTTTTGTCCTTAGCATTGTGAGGGGTCCACTTTCTAATCCATGCCATGCCAATCATTGAGCTTTCCTGAAATATTTATCTTGAAATAGAATTAGCTAAATGAGCTATATGTTGTTAGGAATTACCAAAACCACCCAGGGATAGTTGCACTTTCAAGTCGAGAAAACACTTTTCTTGTCACATTTTTCTTTCGCTGTTCTTTCTTGGATTTCTTGTTGATGATTTGAAGTACTTGGTCCTGCACCTACATAGTTTTCAAATATTGGGTTATGCGGACCACTAATTTGATACATATTATCACAATTTGCAAGGCTTGTCACATATTCAAGAAAATGAGCTGTGGATTGAAAATCATCAGGTATAGGTATAGGTAGGGGGTCCGTCAACCCTTGTGGGGCTGGGTGGGGTATCTCGAAGTACTGGAGCAGCTCCCCCTTGTGGCTGGGGTAGACTCTCAGCAGCTTGGTTTATGCATGGCACGAAAATCTATCTTTAATAATTATGTGCAAAAAGTCCAAAATAGCCTATTGGGGTTCAGTTGGTGAGAAAAGCCTTCTTCCTACATCTGCGAGTAAGGGGCAACCTTTTTTATTAATTCACAGGTAAGGCAAAGTGCTTTCTTTTAAAGAAGCATTTGGTTCCATATTTGTTTCATTAGTTAAGCCACCTTTTTCTAAGAAGGATTTTTGTAATTCAGGATTAATAGTACTTAGAACGGCTTTTTCATATTGAGAAATTCTGTCTAGTGGCATTTGATCACAGAAGCCGTTGACAGCAGCATAAATCACAATAATTTGTTTTTTCAATTGGAAGTGGTTCATATTGTGGTTGTTTGGGATCCTCTATAAGCCTTGCACCTCTATTGAGTAATGCCTGAGTCGCAGCATCAAGATCTGACCCAAATTGAGCGAAGGCGGCCACTTTGCGATATTGTGCCAATTCTAGTTTTGAACTACCGCAGACTTGTTTCATAGCTTTCAACTGAGCGGCAGACCCGACGCGACTGATGGATAAGCCAACGTTAATAGCTGGTCTAATTCCGCGATAAAAGAGCTCTATTTCCAAACAGATTTGTCCATCTGTAATGGAGATCACATTGTGTTTCAATCACGAGTAACGCAGTCGAGCTACCTGCACCTGTCTGGTCTGATCGTTTGGCAGCTCTTTCTAAGAGACGGGAATGTAAATAGAAAACATCCTCTGGGAAAGCCTCACGGCCTGGTGGTCGGCGTAACAATAATGACATTTGTCAGTATGCCACCGCCTGTTTACTTAGATCATCATATATAATTAATGCATGCATTCCATTATCGCAGAAATATTCCCCCATGCCACACCCTGAATATGGGGCTAGAAATTGCAGAGGTGCAGGATCCGAAGCGGTGGCTGCTACAAGAATGGAATATTCCAAAGCATTCGCTTTTGAAAGAATTTGAACTAATTGTGCCACAGTCGAGCGTTTTTGTCCAATCGCAACATAGACACACTACAATGTCTCACTCTCATTTGTGCCCCTTGAGTTCATTTGCTTTTGGTTTAATATAGTATCGATAGCTATTGTAGTTTTTCCAGTTTGTCTATCCCCGATTATAAGTTCTCGTTGACCACGGCCTATAGGAACCAGGCTATCCACTGCTTTTAAGCCTGTTTGCATGGGTTCGTGCACAGATTTACGTTCAATAATCCCTGGGGCTTTCACTTCGACACGTCTTTGTTTGTTATCGCTTAGAGCCTCTTTTCCATCAATAGGTACTCCCAAGGCGTCGACCACACGGCCTAACATGGCCTTTCCCGCAGGAACATCCACAATAGATCCAGTGTGCTTGATAAGATCTCCTTCTTTAATAGCGGTATCACTACCAAAGAAGACAATACCTACATTCTCATTCTCAAGATTTAAGGTGATTCCTTTCACACCGCTGGCAAATTCCACCATTTCTCCTGCTTGAATCTCGTTCAATCCATAAACACGTGCAATCCCATCTCCAACTGAGACCACTCGACCGATCTCATCCACTTGAAAATTCGTGTAAAAGTTGGTCATTCTACTTTCTAATAGAGTCGTGAGTTCCGCAGCTCTGGGTGAGAATTCCATACTTTAACAAATTAGATGGATGATATTTTGAAGGGAGAAATCCGCTTTCAAGAAAAAGATATTTACTTCACACAATCTCGATTTGAATTATCATTTGGTGAACCGGGCATCTCGGACAAAGATAATAACAAGAAGAGACGGGAAGACCCTTCGCGGTCCTGCTCCCTGGTCTCTACCTTGCTTACCGCCCCTCGTAGGGGCCAGCGTACCCATACCAAAAACGATTTACTCTTTTTATGGGTGCTTTCGACTAGGATCGACTCGTTAAGGAATCGGCCCAAACAAGACCGAGATTCCCACGAGAATTGCTACACTGCCTGCACTGAAATTGCAAGAATCACTTTATATGCTATTTCGAAATCGAATGAATTGAGCAATTGTAATTCCCCAGGTTTCCATTGGAAAAGGGGCTTTTTTTGTATGCAAGTGATGATCGATTGGCAGAGAAGCCACTCCCGTGTGGGGTGGCCGTGAGAATGATTCCGAGTCTTCCTGACCAGACCCATGTGGAACTTGTAAATAAATAGGTTTGTAAGTGCCTAGCTGAGTAATAAGATAAGTACCTTTGCTAATAATCCAAAACCTTTCATCTTCTCTTTCTAGATATAGTAGCCTACCCATATTGACAGTGGAATTATTGATCTCCTCTTTCGGATAGCCCATTTTGAATAAGTGTTATGGGTAAGGGCTTGACCAACCAGTTGAATGGAATCTACCGTTCTTTATCCTCTCGCTAGCTTTGAACTTGTTTGTACCAGTAATCACACCCAGAATCTCATTTCCCATTGCTTTCATCGCATAGAGCCAGATGACGCATCCACAGGCCTATTTAGTAAGTGGGGTGTATCCTTGGTGACACTTGAGAAATAATCCTATACTTCCAATAACCCACTACTTCCTCCATGGATGGTACATGGCAGGCATCTGCCAGAACTAGAGGCGACCACTTTTCAATCAATTACGAGAGGCATTCGCTTATCTGATCTTTAATAAGCGAAGCAACAAGCCTAGTAGGGGAAATACCTTCCTCAGGAATGTCATCAAAGCCAGGTTCTCCAATCGTAAAAGAGAATATTCCATGGCACAAGGGTTGTTTTTAGGTGCTGTCCTCGGCAGACCACCACAAAAGGTCTGAATCAGGCGAAACTTCTTTTGGTGCCAGCGAGAAGTAGTAACAAGAACTCCTCTGTTCAATATCAGCCTCGTTTAGGTCTAGGTCATAATGAATTTTCTGATACCTTCCTTCGTCCATAGATCAGCGTTTGTGCTTCTGTCCCATGACGAAGAAGGATAGCAGAATGGTAAGATAGGATCGTATTAGTGAGCCATGGGAGAAGTGTTTTTTCGTACCTTCATTGGACCCACCCAAAAGCAACAGGAATCCCTTTCTCCTCCTATAAGGAAATCTCATCATTTCACTCTTCTTCAAGTATCATCGGATTAGTCAACTCAAATCCTGAGAGATTACTATAGAACCAAGGCGGATTTGAGGCTGGCTCCACTCTCCAAATAGAGCAGTTACTTCGTTGATGACAAGAGCCCCATTTCCACTAGCCAGAGAGCAATTCATTTCTTCGACTCGATGCCTCCTCATTTGCTCCCATTCCCATATTAATAAAAGAATTGGGGAAATGCAAGGGAAAAGAATGGAAAAAGCATTTAGAGATTTGACTGGGATTCGTTCTTGCTCAGATGGTGAGGGATTGCTATAACTATTTTTAGAAGCATTAATGTGATCTCTTTTTTTCTTCATAAGCTTGCATCATGAATCCCACTTCCCACTTTACCTGCCTCTTTAGTAGTCTCACATCTCGGTTTAAGAAAGTGCTCGCTATATACCCATACCTTCATGTGCTTAATACCTAGCTTCAAAGAGCCCACTCTTTTATTTAATAGCCGAGAGGCATGAACGGTTGGGAAAAAACCCTCTCCTATGTGGGTCGTAAGAGTCGATTATCCAAGTGAGACCTTAGAGGGGAGGACACACCATAGCACCCATTGGTAGACTAGACTCCGGAGCTTCAAACAAACTTACAGTAAGCCTAATCAAAGCAGGCGCCCTCACCTCCTTCTTCACCGCCGGCGTCTACGGTTTGGGTGAAGGTATCAGCTCTGATACCATGTGTGATAAATTCTTCCCATTTTCCTGTGATAGTCAATAAACACAACCCGTACGTATCCGTATTTTGTAATCACCTTCCCCTTCCCGTTGCTTCCTTATACTAGAATTCTGATGACGCGTGCAACCCCGGCTACTTCGCTACCCTACTATTAACAATTACGGAGTTCCGATTGTTTATCCAATGCAGCTTAATATGGTTATGCCAGCAAGGAGCATGAACTGAAGTTGGTTATTTACTTAGAAGAGGAAACGGCTAGTCAGCAGAGCAACGCAGCGGAGTCATCATATTATCATATTCTTGAGTCTCTCCCCACGGGATGACCGCTTCCACTAGACTCTATTTCTATTGGTTCACCTTAGATTTCTTGGTTGTCTACATCCGTCTAATCCTTATCTATAAGAACATAATCGCTAAGCTATGGATGCTTCGGCCGCATTCTCTACTCAGCTATCTGTTTCTACTGCGTTGTGTTTTGAAGGCCCAATACAAAAGAAAGTGGCCTTCCTTATTAGTAGTGATGAATACGTCAAGTCCGAGAAGGAATAACCTAAAGCCAGTGATAGAATCTATACAACCGGCAGGAGCGATTGATCGGGTATCGCAGGAAGAGTGACCTAGTAGGCTTCTTGTTCCTCCAATCAGTGGTAGTCACAAAGCCCGCACATTCCAACTCGATCATAACATTACTTGTTTCCTAAGGCATGACTTATCTTCCCAGAATAGCAAGCATCTCATAGCTATTTCACATAGTGTCCCGAGATATCAGTAGCTCTAGTCAATGTTGGCCTTATCTTCCCTTTCCCTATGCTAAGTGGCAACCTCTTGTTTAAGAGTGGGAATCCTATTTGTGTATCAGAAGACTATGGTGACCCGTAGGTCTTCTATTTCGCCGGAATTCGTTGATTGTGATTTACAATGTTCGTTGTAAGATCACTAAAGGTCCTAAATTGGGAGAGTTTGCTTGCTATCGAACAAATAGTGGAATCTAAAAAAACAATCAAATCCATTCACACAAGCTGGACCATTGCCTTCGGCAACGCCCTAATTCCTTTCCTATCTTTCTTATTTTTCTCAAGGATCTATAAGAAGAAGCAAATCCCTTTCTTGAATGGCCGAGGAAGAGGCGGCACTGAACAGAACAAGATCCCCCTCTAACTATCCTTGGGGTTGTGCGCATTCTTAAACTTGAGCTGGGTAGGACTCAAGAGAAGGGTGCCTCGGGATATAAGTAGTTCCTCACCTAAAGCCCACGTAGAGTCTAAGTAGTGGACCAGAAATATGACATCCTTCCAGCTGTACTAGATTTTATCTGGTTCAAGCCAGGTGTGCATATTATATTCATTATAGAAGATATAGAAGATACTGCCATGCCAGATGTTTCTTATTGGTAAGCTTGCTTTTCGTCAAATGTCTCTAAAGAGTGATGGTGATTCGAGTAGCATGAATTGTCTATCCAGGGGGTCGCTAATGCGTTACTTGTATAGGATCTCAGTTATTATTGTCAGCTAGATCTACATAATATGCTTCACGCGGAGCCCTTACTTGGTTCGATTGGCATTTTTCTTATCATCCATCCACATAGGGAGAAAGGCCAAGGGCCCAGTGGAGTGATAAAATGAACTATCCAAATTAAGCTAATCTCGTGTCCATGTTCAAACCCCACATAGCCACTCTTCTTGATCCCCCACCATCACTTGAACTGAAGAATCAACCCGTTTCTTTGCCAATGGGTTTCTGCACAGAGAGCTAGATTAGGGATCGGATGTGCACCTTTCACTAGATTAAGGTACAAAATCCCTTACTAGGTTTGGTAAGTATGTTATGAAGGTGAGAAGTCATCAAACTTCTCGGTAGTGCAATGGATTAAGGTAAATGTGCTAGCTTTCCTCCCGCTGGTTGATGAAAACGGACCTATCCCATATCTCAAAATGGCCCCGTACACTCCAATGGGAAGTAAAAAATAGGGGAAGTGTAGAAAAGAAGGATCCCCAAATCAGAGGGTATATAAACTTTGTTTGATTAAGGGAATTATAGAATAGAGAGCACTGGGATAGGAAAAGCTCACGAGAATGCAGGTACTGTTTCGCAGGGAAAAGAAAAGGGGACTTCACCTCTTCCTACTAATAAGATAAGGCCATCCAATCCTAATTCAAGATCATGTTGTCTCAACATAGCAATGCGTGTTATGGCAACCTGATTGTGATAACAACATCAAAGCCAAGAAATCAAGGTCGAACAGTTCGTTCCATCATCAAATGTCAATTCTTTCGCGAGACATGCGAATGAACTACGCATTCGACCCTTATCAGCAAGGTCATCACTTGTACCAGGTCTTAGAAAGGCAGCTGCGACACGTCTTCTCTATGACGTTAGGGCAAGGCTACCTCGCCAGCAATGGTTAGTGCGGTAAGGATAATCGGATGTGAACTAGCTTGCTGTGCTTGCAGAGAAAAACCAACCAAGGGGCGATGGAACCCTTAGAAAACTGCTAATATTGCCCCGGGCAATACTAGCCATAGACTTGAGTGCAAAGGACAGGAAGGCAGGATCTGGAAACAGCAAACACAGGGATAATCCAGGAAGTAGCAAAGAATCTAGTATTCCACTATAGATAGTTCTGATAGATCAACATATCCATGAAGAAAAGGCTAACCCTATCCACCTCCTTTGCAGAATATCAGATCAAGAGATGAATTAGCGGATCACAGGGCTAAGTCGAAGCATGCCAGAACCTTCTTTAGTACTAAGCCATACCGACTAGCTCCTAGCAAGGGCTTCAAGATCACAGTAATGCCTGCCAAAACTTTCCTTGGGTATGAATGTCATGTTCAAAGCAGGTTTCTCTAGACACCTTGGAAAAGATCACTGACGAGCTCAATTCAAAGTGTGAATGAAATTATCGGTTTCATCCTCTTTATGAGCCTGGGATCATATGGGTCAACAATTCTCATTTCTTAGTTATAGATTATATATTCTCAAGGAAGTGAGCCACTCAACCTCAGCCTAGCGGATTCTCCCCGTTACGTGGACCTGCCTCTCTTGCAGTCAAAACTCTCCTCTATAGCCCCTCTGGCTGGGCCAGAAGCCTCATCTCCTTTAACTGATTCAAGTGATTCAGTAAAAATGAAAGTAACCTCACATAAAATTGGATTATCTAAAAACTCATGAAAATGACAACGCTAAATCAAAAGTCCTTTATTTATATACAACACACACATATTCCTCCCTTACAAACATGAAAATCCAGTGGATGGTTTGGAAGGCTTTGACCTGATCTTATTTATAATGAGAGAAATCCATAGAAAGATGGAAGTCATCATCATCCCGTTTATCGATCACAGCCTCTTCCTCCACCCATGATTTCGTTTCCCATTGACAAATCAGACAAAGACAAACTTGCATTTGTTGAATCAAGAAAAAGAAGTGTTCTCTTTCTCCAGCAAAAAGAACAGTCTCGCAGGAAGATCAAAATACTTACTATATGTGCGTTTATGTATCAGCTCTTACATAGTCTAGTTTTCCCGCCCTATCTAGAGAAGGAATCAATTCCCCTTTTTGAATCTACAAAAATTGGTAGAGCTCAGCATGTCTGGAAGCATGGGAGAACGCTCTTCTGCTTATATTATTACCAGTATTCGATATTGGGTTATTCATAGCATTACTATACCTTCCTTATTCATTGCGGGTTGGTTATCCGTCAGCCCAGCTTTCACTTGGAAAAATAGGAGATTTAGTTCCATGCTTTGATTGGTAGCAGAAGGGAGGGCGCGTTGCCAACCTTCATTTTTCTTGGATATTCAACACTAAATGAAATGCAAATGCATATGAGAGAACTTCAAGCTTCTATACTTATTTGGAACAGCAAGCTAAATAATTGGATGAAGATCCCTTCTCTATATAGGGTGGGAAAACTAGACTATATAAGAGTTGATACATAAACGCACATATAGTAAGTAGCTCGAAGGAGAAAGCTTTGTGCTGCATTGGTTTCAAGTTTATAATAATTTATAAGGAAGAGGATATGGGTCAAATGAATATGTTCGAAAAGGTCTTTATACGTGGAATCTTCCGTATTGAAATGCACAAAATTGTTAATTTGCATTCCTATTTATGCTCATAATTAATTGATTTTGCTATAGATACTGGGATCTTACATATATGCTTTATACATTTATAATTATTCCGCTGCGTTGAATACCGAGTCACCTTCTTCTAAGCTCCCATGAGCTTGAGGAAAGGAAAGCTTTGTGCTGCATTGGTGTTTTAAGTCTTTGAGCAGTCAAATGAGCTAAGCTCCTATGAATGAAAGGCCTGTCCTGCTAAGCCCAAAATCTAATGTGCTTGACTTGGAAGTAGGCCACTGTTGCACTGTGAGGATCTTCTTTTAGGCTGTAGCCACCCCTTGCCCACTAATGACATGACCCAGGTATTCTATCTGTGGTTGAGCAAATGAACATTTATTCAACTTCACATATAGTTGATTGTGCTTCAGAAGGTCAGATACTTGCTGCAAATGGGTGACATGATCTTGCAAGGATTTGATGTAGATTAAGATGTCATCAACAAAAATAAGTACACAAAACCTAGTCAGCTCAGCCAGAATTGTGTTCATAGCACTCTGGAGGGTGGGTGGTGCATTTGAGATCCCAAATAGCCTAAATATCGTAGTGACGTTGGTCTTGAATGATGTTTTGTATTCGTCTGCTTCATGTAATCTTATCTGATGGTAACCAGCTCTCAGATCCAGCTTAGTAAACCAAACAGCACAAGATAACTCATACAACAATTCTTCAACTACAGGCATTGGGTATTTTATTAGACGAATCCATCTTATTTCCTTATTTATCTATTTTGGTAGCAGGAGAAGTAGTTTGTTCAGCCCGGACTTCAAAGTAGTCTCCCCCGTTGACCTTCTTTTTTAGATAGAATCCTCAATGAGTGGAAAGGACTCCCAAACTTGCTCCACAATACTATACCATATAGAGTCGCACCCTTGTGATATGATAAGAAGAAAAGGGGCCAGGCCACCCTCTTTTGTTTTCCGCACCAAGCCTTCTTGTAAATCGGGTGTATAGCTCAATTGGTAGAGCATTGGGCTTTTAACCTAATGGTCGCAGGTTCAAGTCCTGCTATATCCAAAACAAAACAAAACCACTCTTGTATTCGTAAGGATGCATAGTAGCCTTCAAAGAGCACTCTTTGGCCTAGAGAAAATCCCCTTTCTCATCAACATCTCGACTTTGCTCGTTGTTTGAGGTAAGTATAAAGGAGACCAGACAGGCTCGGTCATTGATAGGTCGGCCTTCTCCTTATTCATTGGATAGGGCACGGGGGAAAGTCAAGTCAAGCACTACTTAGTTGGGGTGGGACGCACCAAAGCAGCGTTCATTGCACTAGCGCCTTATCTTTTGAAGCTAAACAGAGGCTCAAAAGACAGAGTACGTCCAAAGTCGTTGGCTGCCTTTTTGTAGTGCGCAAGTCAGAGTGAACTTCTTCTTCTGTTCTGCGAATCTACTAACGAGAACTGCCGTACAGTCCTATCTTTTTTTATGAAAGATCGTAGATGAACGTTTCGTTTTGTTACCTAAGTAGTTGAGCAATTCATTCCAAGGTAAACAAAGAGGTATTTCCTTTTCTCATTCAGTCCTTCTCTCCTTCCATCCCAGTAGGCCTATTCATGCTTTTTTTGCTATCCATCTTGATCAAATAGAAGATGCGGAAATTCAGACTAGGCAAAACACCTCAAAAAGTGAAAAAAAGATAAAACAACTTTCTTATTGTCAAGTAGTAAACCATAGTTCTCATCCTAGGAAACCATATCGATCATCGGTTCAGAGCTCCCAACTACGAAGCTATTCCGCTCATCCAAGAATCTGAAACTTCATCTACATTAACTCATAAATAGCCCTTTACTTTCTTTTATTGACATAAAAAGGTAATCAATCATTTCTTTTCATCTTTTATCAAGTCTTCCTCTTCCTGATTGAGTCAATCAGGGATAGAAATTCGGATCAACTATGAGGAGTAGGGCTGCTGGGCAAGTGAATGAAATATGTCCTAGGCATTTCCAATAAGTTCAGTGAAGTGAGGGCGAAGCCTTTTTTGAGAGGGAAAATACACTCCAAATGATATTCCATAATGGAAGGAATGAGTGGAAGATTTATTGGAAGAAAAAAATACGATACTTTTCTGGTCGTAGGTAGGGCTACCTATCTAGTTTCGTGCTTCGAGCGTACCAGATTCAATAGGCTAGGTTATAGCTGACAGATTTCTTTAAGAACTAGGCGCTTGTAAGCCTCGCTAGTAGTATTCCTGCCCAGTGTCGGAGTAGTGACTCACAAGGTAAGTTCTCCTCAATGCATTTCCAACACTCTCTTTTTATATGTACACTTTTGATTCCTCAATAGGTAGGGACAACGTTTGAGATCTCATTAGACCGTCTATTTCTCACTAATTGGGAGATTGGATTGGATTGGAATCCGAGAGAACTGATTGGATGTCATGGAACGAATGGGGCACTACGTTGGTTACCCACTGCTAGCCTAGTGGAGGTTTCTCTATTTGTTCAAAGTGGAAAGGAGTCATATTTGAATCAAAAAGTTGGGCTCGTTCACTCACACCTTTCTTTGATTATCGATGACTTGGCTTCTTGCTCAAGTAAGCACCCGGCATACCAATTCATTATCCTTGGGGCTCGGCTCACTCCTTCCTATCTATGTTATTCTTTCTTTGTTACTCTCGTAATGACGTTCCGAAAGAAATCATGGTTACCAGGTCACAGCTCTGATTCTTCTTCCCTTATAGAACCTTCCCGCAAGAAATCAGTGGAAGTGGGTCCGCCCCTACAACTCATCAAATCTGCCTTCTTTTTTGTTCTGCGATGTACATATTCTCAAGTTATGAGAAATAATGGATTTGAATGCAATTTTGAATTAACAAAATAAACGGATGAAGGATATTTTTACCTCTTATCTGATAAGCAATCGAAGCATCTGAACTGCTCAATGACCAATAAAGAAAGAGCTAAGGTAAAAAAGTATATGTGTTACTAATAGTAAACCAATTTTATTTGGAGTTTGCTTTCAGCTGAACATGTTATAACTACAAATGAGGTGAGGCTTGATTAGGTGGCTTTGCAAGAACTAGGGAGGAACAAAAGTTATGTACTTTAGGCTAAACATATGAATTTAGAAGATCAACTTTTCCAATTGGACATAAACAAAAGCACCCAATAATATATATAAACTTCCATAGTATTTTCTCTATGGTGAAGTAATTTCATCGATAACCACTAAACAATTAAGTAGCGATGTATGCAAAGCTAGACAACGAACATTTCATAATACACTCGTTCTGCATATCTTTAGGATAAAAGAAAAAACTGCGAAAAAATTCATTTTCCTAAATAAAAAGATCAATAAATCTATTTTGTATGGTTATTATTTCGTTGAAAACGTTTCCATGAGACTTTCTTTCATTGAAGAAGTCCATGACTTGTTCTAGGTGATATGAGGTTGAACAGGCTTTAGAAAAAATGCAAAGAAGGGTACATGAGGGTGGAATAAAAATAAAAAAGATGACCCCTTCTTTCTTCTGGAGCATTAACAATAAATATTCATTCTTTATACGTTAGGTTGGGTTTCAGATGTATATCATTTATTATATGAAACCAAAAAGAAGAAATGACAAGAAAGTTGTATATAGATGGAGGAATAAATTATGATGTGGAAAACAAGGTAGGGGTTCAAATCCTGTCATCCCTACCTAGTACTTCTCCTGTGGGCAGTAACGAGGGATCAATTGAGATCGATTCAAATTGGACAAAATTCAGAGTTTCAATTTTCTATATGCATGTGGTACAAAAATCATCCTTTTCTTTACAGTTTTATATCCCGGTAAGTGCTCTTAGTTCAGTTCGGTAGAACGTGTGTCTCCAAAACCCAATGTCGTAGGTTCAAATCCTACAGAGCATGATTCTTTTCTTCTTATGTCGAATCCAAAAAAAGAACTTATATAAATATAAGAAAATGAGACAGTAATGAGGTCCATATCATCATCAAAATAAAAAGAAAGATCTGCAAGCATTCTTTATGGGAGTCGGGGCTTTCTGATGGGAGTCAGGGCTTTCTGATTTGAAGTTGCTAGAAAAGGACCTATGAGATCGGTTGATCATTAGTCATTTTTTAAGGTAAGTAGGCAGGGGTATCTTGATCGAAACCGAACTTCAATTCCACCCAGCTCGGATTCTATGCAGTAGTGGGGAAGACCTGTTTATACTTTTATTGAGAATTCCATTTCTTCTTGCCGCACTCCAATTCTATCCCAGCAGTTGAGAATTGATATGAGATCTTGAACCCAGGGGCTCCTATGTTCTGGGCAGAGGCATTGATGCGGGCTATTAGAATAAGGTGGTAAGGTCCAGGCATCTTCAAACCCCACATATGCCCTCTTTGATCTAGTAAGGGGAATGAAAGAAACATGAATGTTGCATAGTAAAGTGTCAGCACTCATCCCCAAACTCCATAGGACCCACGACAGAAAGAGTTTACTTCGGTGCCGGAGAGCCGAAACCGCTAACCGAAACAAGACATATTCACTTTGACCACAGCCACCTACACTTGCCTACCCGACTGACTATTTTAGATATTCTCTCTTCAACCTTCCTCTAACCTAAAATAGTCGTACCGCTCCCCCCTTTAGAGATAGATTTCTTTATTCTCTAAGCTAGCTAAACGCTCGAAACATAATAAGCTAAGCCTCCGTCGATTTAGCCAAAGCAGGCCTGGAGAAAATAATGGGAGTCGGTGTCCCTTAAACGCCTTGTTTCCTCTTCTTTACGGTGGCTTCTTCTTAAATGAAAGAAGATCTCTGCTGCGCTTATGCCTTCAAACCCGAAAACAGTGGTTATTACGACACCAGGTGAAATAGGTGCGTTTTCTTCTCTTCCTCCCTCGACCTATTGAAGTTGCGCTGACCCGTAGCCGTAAGCCCTACAGTTCCTTCGCTTACCACCTAATCTTAATCTATTGCCCTGCCTCCTAGAGAAGAAATGGCACCAACCGATACAATGGAAGCTAGTTCCAGGGAAGCTGCTTCAATGGAAGTTGGATTACCAAGTTGCTTTTGAGTTTGATTTGAACTAGTTTCCAAGCTTTTTTTCATCCATGCCTATAAGTGTAATTATCTTTTCCAATCCGAGTGTTCCATCGGACTTACTCCATTTGCTTCTAGGGATAGATACGGCTGGAGTCGCAGTGCTAGAATGAAATGTGAATGAGAGCATAGATTGATTGTCTCACTGCATGTACGTATAGTAATCGGTTAATAATACTAAGCGTCCCTGATACTAATCTCGACATGAGAGGAACGTGTCCTCTCGGCCTTGATATATACTAATAAATATGGTTTTTTCACTCAGACATGAGAGGTGAGATTGATTATATGATGGAGATAGATGGAGGAGCAGAAAGTGAGAGATTGTGGCGTGAAGCATATGTAAGGTGTACAACTCTTGAGACGGATGCATCGAGGTGCCGGCCTATGAGAACGCTCGTCATAGCATTGCGCCATAATTTGGTGATGGGTCTTTCGTTTTAAAAATAGGAGTTTTTCGAGTCTAGTTTACTGGTCCATCAATAAATGTGTATGAAAAGTGAAATAGTTGATGTGATGGATGTACTCGGTATCGATCAATGAAACATCGGCTCGACGCAGGATTTCAGTAGAACAAAAACCATCGTAAGTAGTAGAGGGATAGGTACTTATTCCCGGCCAGTGGTATCATTGCTGCTCCCCGCCTAGATCCTTGTGCAATGCTTATGTGAAATCTCAATCCAAAACTTATTTGTTTCGTTGGAAAAACCAACGCCGACGTCAAGATCAGTCTCCTTTCCTTTCAAAAGTGAGCGAGCAGAGCTGAAAAAGATGGAGTTACCTGGAGATGAGATTTCTTTCTACGGATATGAAGGATAGAAATATGCTATTTGCTGCTATTCCATCTATTTGTGCATCAAGTCCGAAGAAGATCTCAATCTATAATGAAGAAATCATAGTAGCTCGTTGTTTTATATGCGTTCTCATATTCAGTCAGAAGAGTTTAGGTAAGACTTTGAAAGAAACTCTCGACGGGAGAATCGAGTCTATTCAGGAAGAATTGCAGCAATTCTTCAATCCTAACGAAGTAATTTCGGAGGAATCCAATGAACAACAATGATTACTTAGGATCAGCTTGCGAATTTGCAGCACCGTAGTAGAATCATTACCAACGGCACGCCGTGCGCCTAAGTGCGAAAAGACAGTGCAAGCTTTGTTATGCCGAAACCTAAATGTAAAGTCAGCAACACTTCTAAATGCCACTTCTTCCCACCGCATCCATCTTCAGGACGATATAGTCACAGGTTTTCACTTTTTAGTGAGTGAAAGATTTGTATCCGGGTCTACGTTCAAAGCTTCTACCATAGACCTAATTCGAGAAGGCTTGATAGTCCTAAGAAAGGTGAGGGTGGGGTGTTCTATTTAGGAAGAATAAGAAGAATCTCATTCATGTGTTCATGCTAACAGAAGGGCGGATCCAATACACATAAGGCTTTTTTTCAGGAAATTCCTAATGTAAATGATGAATTTGGGATGTCATGCCCCACAAGTTAGTTGCCCAAGCCCTCCCTAGGAGGGCAGTCTACTACAAGATAGAGTTTGAGCCTGGAGCCAAAGCCCCAACCCCTCCATTTTAGTTTTTTCTCAGGAAAGAATTTCAGGAAGTCATATCAGCCAGATAAGCCTCTGACGGCTCCATATTGATTTTCCCCCAGTTTTCTTTCAGAAGAAGCAGGAGCCATTTTGCATTGAAACTCGGTATCAGTAGAGTCATCTCCTGAGAAAGAGTTCTTTCTTATTTATACAAGATTTCGAAGAACATAGTGAAGCCCTCAAAGCGCTAACAAAGTCGTAAGTAGAGAAGTTTTCCAAAAAGATACCTCGTTTTTCCATTAAGTGTGCGTTGTCTGATGAAGAATAACGGGGGAGCCAACTCAATAACCTAGCGGAGGAACCATCCAGACTTGAAACAGCGGATGCAACCCTTGCATTTCGTTCTTTTGTTCTTTACTCTATTTTCGCTTTGGCACTCACTTCCTTTGGAATAAGGGCATTTTTCTTCAATACTCGTTCCGTTGACCATCAAACAGTTTATTAATTATGTTATGTCAAATGATGGGAAAAAGGAAGGAGTAATCAAAAAGACTAGAACTACCCAATCCGTTGAAATACGATACGAAGGAAACGGAGTTCAATCCCTCATTCTTATTGTTTGTTCTTTTGATCCCCTTGTTTTTCACTCGCTTAATTCGGAAGAGGAAAATGACAGCAGCTAAAGTGAGAAATAAAAAACTGCTCGGAAAGCTTCGGTTTGAGCGTTGGTTTTGATGACAGTGAAGAAAGCTCGCCCAAAAGACGTACGTGGAACCATTGATACCAAAAAAAGAATCAAATATGAGGAGAACTTGGTGCATTGGTAAACGGCTCCGCCATAGCTTGTACGATTTCTGAATCCTATTAATGGCGCTCTCCGAATAAATAAGTAGACACAGAAGGACTACATACACGTGCTCTCTGAGTAGGGAAAGTGAGAAATCTACGGTCTTCCATCTGCGGATGTGACAAATCCAATCCAATTTGGTCTTGTCCCGTGGCTCGGACCCGTTTGCGTAAATGCAGCTACCACTACGACGGGATACTCTAGTTATTTACTCTGTTTCAATCCCTATTTGGCCATTCAACAGTAGCGTACGGCCTTTGGAAAGCATCTCTTCCTAGTGGGGACTCCTGCTTGTGATCTTCTTCCTTGGGTCGGAGAAATAGAACTTACCAATTGGAAATGGAAATGTCGAATGAATTGAACCAAACTACAGAAACTGTGGTTGAGCTTGCCTATCATCAACGAAGGATGGTTCTGAAGTTGGTGGAAGAAAGCAAACCAAAGAATGCAGCTAGTCACGCCGAAAGACGAGCCCATGGCTTTTGAGAAACTGACACAACCTGTTGTGCTAACTTATCTTATACTAAGGTTCCGTCCCAGCCAACAAAAGATTTCTCATAATTCTAGGATGAAACAACATCATATCTCAGCTTGATTATGAGAGAGATTGAAGTGAAAGAACCCGGTTTGAGAGCGTGTAAATGGAAAAGAATGATGTGAAAGAGCCGACCCATGCAGCCCACTTAGAATGTGCTTTGACTTCCCCAGGTTGTACAATAGCACTCTTTTCTGGACCAAAGTTCGAAAGGAATCGGGCACTGGATTGAAGAATAGCTCAATCTGATAGAAACTTAGGTTGGGCTGGCGGAGGGATGAGTGGAGCTTCTGTATGACATGTACTGGTGTTTCATTAGTCCCTTGATCGGGTACCCGAAGCTCGCTTTGAGGAAGCAGTGCCATTTGGTTCTTCCTTCTTTCACGTCCATCCATGAATGATTTGAGAATTCTTTTCATCACTGTTTGGATCGCAGACTTGACCGTTGTCTATAGAAAGAAAGTGCTCACTCATTTTCTGTTTGTTTTCATGTGCGCATACACTCAGCCTAATTTAGTACATGTGAAGTGGAAGGGCGAGTACGGGTGAAAGCCCACTACCTTCCGGATAAAAGATATGCTCGATTTATAGATAGCTTTGCTTCACTATATAGCATGGGACGAATTGATAAGCTCTGAATGCAGGAAGGGAAACCTTAGAGCTTTCTTCACTTATCTTCCCAAGCAGACCATATGATTCTCATTATTCTATTTCTCTGTCTTTCCAACCAGCATTCCTGCTTATTCTAATTGGAGTGATGTGTGGTACCGGGGGCAATGCAATTGATGGTGCTTGTGGCCCCACGGAATGACCGTATAAAAGGAAATAGGCAGCAAGGGAATTGGGTAGACCAAAGATACTGCCTTTAGCCCTCTGCGGCCTTTTTTTTGAAGTCGAGTTGTAAGGAAAGATCGATAGGATTTGGTCCATTTGTTTTCCTTCCAGACGGAGAAGTGAGAACCCTTTCTGCTTTGACCGCTTGCCCTCCTGGGACAGATGTGCGAAAAGGTCTTAGTTGCGGAATCAAATATGAATGAAGTTAGAACAATCAGCGTAAGCTCTTTCTCTAGGGCCACTATCAATAATGACAAGAACTCTTACCAACTAGCTTAACGCATCTGGTCTCCTTCTCCTTTGTACCCCTAGCGGATATGAATAATAGGAAGAAACAGGTCCTTTCTAAAGGCGGGCATTAGACCAGAGTTTCGTGAGCCGGAGAAGATCGATAAAGCTTAGAACTTGCTCGTTTGCAGGAGGAGGCGGTGGTATGACTCCGTCCGTTGAACGAGCATTTCGTGCCACCTGTTCTGCGTCCACATCCACTACCATTTTCTGATCCCAGTATCTATAGCAAAATCGCTATTTGCCTCACTCTATAGAAGGCCTCCCGTATGTAAGATCACCAACCAAGTTCCTTTCTTCTTTTGTTTGTGCCATCTTTACCAACTTCTACTTCTTGGCTGGCTTGATGCTTACAGGTCTTGCCTCTGCTGATACTGGACATGGGGACAAGAACTCCGTGGGAAGAGAGCAGATACCAATCCTAAACAACCCTTAGAATGGCCTCATCCAAACGGATGATTGTCATTGATAAGACGGGCAGGTGGTATGTTGATACTGAGCCGCTTGCCATGTAGTTGTTAGCTCATTCTTGACAAATCCGATCGGGTCTTCATAATCTGGAGTAAAAGGATTCGAACCTTTGCATGCCGATACCAAAAACCGATGCCTTACCACTTGGCTATACTCCAAACAAACGGTAGGTTCCTAGTGAACCGTGGAAACTAGTTAGTTCAAATCGAACTAAAAAGAAATGTGCATTATCTACGCCTTTTTTTATTCACCAAGACCTGCTAAAGTCTGATACAAACGAATAGTGGGAGTTCTTCCTTACGAATATAAATGGAGGAAATATACCTAGTACCTTTGTCCTCTGCAAAGATCATAAGATCAGATGGAGTTGGATTGATTTTTCTCGCATCTACTAGATCAAAGATTAGAGTAAGGGGAGCTCTCGTAAGTGAGCCTAAGTAAGTAGTGTGGTTCGAGCGGATCAGTCACCGCTTAGTTCTACTTTCCTCGCAGAGTTGGTTTTAGCCGGAACCGCGCTCTGGCCTTCTTCTTGTGCCCCTTGATTATTGATCTGAATTCAAGTTAGATAAGAGGATACCAGTGCCTTTTGATCCACCCTTAGGTTTGAAAACTGTGGAGGTTCAGTTACAAAATGCAGTTTATGAGGCTGCTTTGTATGCCAGTGTGCTGGAAGGGGAGTTGGAAGATATACCTAGATCCCCCAATAGATAAAAGAGCGAGAAGGTTACCTACTCTTTTGGTGGATGGCGGCACTAGAAGTTGATGCTTTTTATGGACAGACATAGAAATTCGATTTCCAATAGAGCTGCAAACGCTACTGTAAGCCGAAGACGAATGCTGGCCAAAAGTAAGCAAAGCAGGGGAGGTGTCGTTTCCTTCAATTGGTTAACCAACAGGTCTCCTCACTCTAGCATTTCTTCTTTGTTTGGTCGCAAGGCAGGTAAATGAAGGATTTGTTTCTGCTCTGTCCTTTACCGCATCAATGGATTCAATTTCAGTGGATAGAGCTCAACCCGTTGCCATCGTCATTTCAATCACAATTCACTTGGTAGGTAGACGCTTGTTCCGACCTCCATAGTGGTACTTTGACCTTTTCTCAACAACATCTACTTCTAATCTTCTTGAACGGCCCTCTTGTCATTTGACCCAGAATTGAAAGAGATGACACCCACCAATATCTTCCAACACAGAATGGTTAGATGGATGGAGTAGAAGAGGATAGGAAACATGGAATGTCAGAGAGAGTACGTAAGCTTAGAAGAAGTTAGATGGATGGAGTCTTAGATACATGAGCTAATCGATCAAGTAACTGTACGTAAATACATGATAAAGGTTCCAGTATATTTAACTGTGATTTTATACATAATAATTTTGTGCATTCAATCAATGCTTCAATAGAAAAAGGTATTTTGTATTTAATTGGTTATATGTGCGAATGTCAATAAATGTACACAAGCTGGAATGGATATGGGTCAGATGGATGGAGTCTTCCTTATTGAAGTGGGCAAGGCAAGCAGCTCCTCTCGAATAGGCTGATCGGTGATACGTGATTTTGGAATAAAAGCTAGACGACTCAGCCCTCTTCTCATCTCAAAGCTCGACCTCTGCCACAACTACTGCTTCCCTAGCCAAGCCATACTTCTCATTCTTTGCTTGAATCCATAGAAAAACAAATTCCATCAAGTTTCCTTGCATGGGTTGATTGACCTTGAAGTCCATATATAGATTCCCGTAGTTCATCTCAACTTGACCAACCATTGAGAATGGAACAAATAGGGGAGATGGAATTCTTCTATATTGTCTTTCAACCCTTGCTCTTGCCTTGGCTTCGCCTTCCACCTTCAGCTAAGCACCTAACCCGTGGGACGGGACCTTCGGTCCAGCCTTTGTTCGGGTATGGGACCGACCTGGGATTCTTCCATCCAAGCGAGTATCGCCCTTCTGATTTGGTTTGAGTACGGGACCAACCTTCTCTTTTGTTTGTAATTGGGCTTGCCCGAAACAAAGGAACTTTGGTGTGAGAACCCACCCGAGTTGGTAACCCAACGTTTTCACCTACGATTTCTCCCTCGTCTTCTTTGCCTATGCTTTAGCTTCTTTCTTGTCTTATCTTAGATTTCACTCTTAGGAAATAGTGCATTACCTGTCACTCTGCCTTTCTAAGAAGGCCTTTCGCTTAGCTGTCCTTTCTACTAGAACTTCCCTTCAGCAGTTTTGGAACATCTATAGTATGCTTGAATGTCGGCAATTTTCCATATTCTCTTCCTCCTCGTCCATTAGTTCAGTTCCTTTCCTTAGTGAAACCTGCCCCCTCCATCTTTCGAGAACAACAAGAGGGCATTCTCAAGCAGGCGTATTCTTCTTCACTTCCTAAGAAGGCATTTTCTTGCTAACAAGCCATTCTGGCAAACAAAAGAGCTACTTCTATCAAAGAGGAGCAAAGGCTAAGCGGAACTCCTCCCTTCGTGTCTTCTTCCTTTCCAAGCTTGTTGCAGGGAATCTGGGCTCTTTTTCAGCCCCTAAGGACTGCTACTTTGATGAATGAGGCCTGACGGTCTTAATTCCTAATGCTACTCCTACTGCTATTGCTATTGTTACTGCTTTTGGGAATTGGCATCTTTCTTCATAGGGGCCTAGCCAAGGAAAGCTTTCCCATTAAATGAATGTGCTTGCGTAGTCTTCGGTTCCTGCAGGAAGTGTGGGACTAATTGAATTTCATTCTTGTCTGCTAAGAGAATTATTCTTCCTTACAGCTTGCATTCGATGCATCCACCGTACTAAGAGCTCCTTCTTGAAGAACCGATTCTATAACAACCCCAAAGGTGAATCTATCTAAATAAACCTAAAACTCCCATTATGATTTGAGATTGCCTTGCCATTGCGCCCCTTGCCTTTCTTACTGAATTTCCAGTTGATGGGGAAGGCTTGGCAAAGAAGCTTGTGTCAGAAGAGAAGTGGAAAACTAAGTTGTTCGAGCTTAACTTAAACCTGATTACCCTATTAGGAGTCAGAATAAGGTTGAGGCTTGAAGACAAGCAACTGACATCTCGGATCTTGCCATTGCCAGGAGCATGGATGCCCAGAATGCCCTCAATCTATGTCTGTCTATATAGGCTTTAAGGAAAAAGGCAAGTAAGCCGTAAGCCACAAATCAAGGCTTTTATGGACTTTTGACAACTTATAAATAAGCCAATAGCAGATCGTTTGCGTCTTTCGAGATGAGAAGAGAAGTAGAAGGTTTACTATTGGGATAACGAAGATATGACCATATTTCAGATCGATTTTCAACAGACAAGATCGGATAGTAGAATAGAGAGAAGGATTTGCTGCTTTCTTAAAATGATAGAGAGTCAGGAGAGGGTCTATGTTAATAGAGCTCTTTAGATAGGGAGAGGAAAGACGTAACTAGACCATGGAAAGAATAGAATCTTTTACCGCTACATCCGCTGGAGAAGAAAACTCAGCAAAGGAGATTCCTATCCTTTCTCTAGTTGAAGACTAATCTAGATATTCCCGAAGATGCTTGACTTCAAGTTCTTGGAGTGACAGCTTTCTTTGTAAACAAGGGTCCCTTACTCTATTACTTTTCCACTTCATTGATCTGGAAGAAGTGATAGAAGAAAGCTACGGGCATATACCCCCGCCCCGGGGGAACAGGTGCCACCTCAACAGCTATATTCTAAATCGTTAAGCCTCGCAACCCTTTCCTTTGTATCGGACCTTTCCCTCTTTCCTTACTTTCCTTCCTCACTCAAACTTCAAAAAGTCCTTCCATGAATCTAGGGAAGGAAAACCACCTCTGACTTCACCAAGTCTCCCTTTCTTTGGTCGAAGGCTTCAGGTCAAGATCCTTTTTCCTATCTATTGAAGATGCAAAGAGAGATGCTTCTTCCTCTTCAAGTTGGAAGTGCAAGAAGAAATGCGGTAAATAGGAGTTCCATCTACCACGCACTCGCCCCACACTCCAGCTAACTTCAGCATCCATACTCAGCTAGGAGGAAGGTGCCGGGGACACTATGAACACACATGTACTTGGTTGACTTCATGTCCCGTCTCACAACCGGGTAAGATCAAATAAACAAACAGCTTGCTTGCCCAATCCCTATTGAGAGGATTTCTTGAGCTTGAACTTCCTTTTGTTGCTCCGCTCACAAGGACTTCTTTTCATCCGCAATGAAGCTTATACCACCACTTGGTCAGTAAGGCCTAATTCAAAAAAAGATCAATCACCCCCTTCCCTACTTCAATGGAAAAGGGGGAATCGCCCTTTCATAGCCGCCCCTCCACAAATGGAAAAGGGGGAATGAGAGAAATGATCGGAACGATTAAGGAAAGAAAGAGAATGGTGTCCCCTTTCCTTTCGCCCAGGGGGCATCATCATCGAGGACAGGCTTCAAGGATTCTTCCATATCTATATATAGAGATAGATGATGATAGAGATCTAGATCTTTCTATAGATAAATCCTTTGATAAATTTCTATTGATCCGCTTTCAAGATCTGTGAACAAGAGAGATCCAAAAAATCTCCATGTAAAAAAAGAGATGAATAGATAGGGCTGAGCCGATAGCAGGACTAGGTACAATGATGGGGCGAGAGAGGGAAAAAACCCTTCGGGATGGATCGGGAAAAGTGACCTCTGGCTCAGCCCACGACTTCCTTCCCTTCGCATAGCTCGGGTGACTCCCTTCCCCCTTTTTTCCCAGAATGAATTAGCCCGACATGACGAATCCTTCCCTCCTGTCTTTCTTTCTCATTGAATGAACCACTGCCTGGGATGCCCCTATGCCTATGAATTCAATGATTTAAGGGCCCCGGGAGGAAACTTCGGAAAGAAAGCCTACTGGTTGGTCTGGTTGTCCCACGGCAGTGCCCGGGCGGGCCTCGGTTCAATCTTGCCGATTCTACCTAGACATGGCTCAAAATGAAGGGGTAAGGCCAAGTGTTCTTAAAACAAAACTCGAAGTGCACACTTCGGAGCACGGTCTTCCGTTAGGTCCTTTACGGACGACGAAAGCCCCTTGGCTATACTCTACTCTTCGCCTCCGGCTATTCTGTTCTTTTCTTTTGGCTCGGCGGAGCTGAGCTGGGTTCCATTACACTCTGTAGGAAATGCATAGATAGTCCACGCAGCAAACCGAGGCCCTCCATGCGCCGTACGTACCGCCTACGAATAGTAGGTAGTGTCGGTGTCAAAACCGGCGGATCTCGGGTATGGGGTCCCGAACTGTGCGTCTAAGGCGGATGGTAACAGGAGGCGGGGAACACGATGTTTACCCAGGTTCGGGCCCTCTCGATGGAGGTAATACCCTACTTTCTGCTTGATTGATCTTGATGATATGAGTATTACAAGAGTTGATCTACCACGAGATCGTAGAGGCTAAACCCTAGAAGCTAGCCTGTGGTATGATTGTTGTTGTCCTACGGACTAAACCCTCCGGTTTATATAGACACCGGAGGGGGCTAGGGTTACACAGAGTCGGTTACAAGGGAGGAGATCTACATATCCGTATTGCCAAGCTTGCCTTCCACGCCAAGGAGAGTCCCATCCGGACACGGGACGAAGTCTTCAATCTTGTATCTTCATAGTCCAACAGTCCGGCTAAAGTATATAGTCTGGCTGTCCGAGGACCCCCTAATCCAGGACTCCCTCAGTAGCCCCTGAACCGGGCTTCAATGACGATGAGTTCGGCGCGCAGATTGTCTTCGGCATTGCAAGGCGGGTTCCTCCTCTGAATTCTCCATAGAAGATTTTGAACACAAGGATAGTGTCCGGCTCTGCAAAACAAATTCCAGATACCACCATAGAGAGAATAATATTTCCACAAATCTAATATGCTGACAACTTTTCATAATTTGGCATCACACCACGGCCCGGTCATTATTCGAACCGTTTCTCCCAGCCCTCCACTTCACGTTTCGCGAGGCGGTTTTATTGGCACGTCTTATCGAAGCAGAGATCGTGTCCCCCTTATCATGGGATTCTCATCAATACGGGTATGGGTAACCCAATCGTTCCTGTTGGTATGACTCCTCGATTTTAGGCAAGTTCCAAACGGCCACGCGGAGGACGCTTGATATTCACCCTCTTTATAAAGGGGCCAAGGCCTGTCCTTTTCTTCTCGCGCTCAATCGAATCCTTCCCCCACCTCGAGTTCCAACACCCAAGGCTCAGGCTAGGCGCTACGGACCTTCAGTCATTTCCGGATCCAACCTTCAAGGTCGGTGGATGCCCTCCTCTGTCACAGAGGAGGACATCAAGAAGCTAAGAGAAGCCGGGTATCTGACCGCCGAACTCTCGCGCAGGCTGCCTGCTCGAGGGCAGGTCGTTCCCACTCCCGAACCCAGTGAGAGTGTCGTATTCGTCTCCCACTTTCTCCGAGGGCTAGGCTTTAGTCTAGATCCCTTTGTTAGAGGGCTCATGTTCTATTATGGGCTCGATTTCCATGACCTGGCCCCGGATTCCATCCTTCACATCTCGTCGTTCATCGTCGTGTGTGAGGCCTTCCTCCACGTCACCCCGCACTTCGGCTTATGGCTCAAGACCTTTAATGTGAAGCCGAAGATGATTAATGGGCGACACGCAGAGTGCGGAGGTGCCATAATAATCAAAGGTGCCGATGCTCCATGGCCAAAGGGTTCCTTCCCAGAGGTGCTCAGCTTATGGCAACGGGAGTGGTTTTACATCACAGCTCCCCGGGGTACTAAGTGGGTAGCCGCCCCTGCCTTCCGCTCGGGTCCCCCGCCACAACTGGCGTCATGGGTCAACAAGGGGCTGGACTGGGGGCCAGTAAATGATGTGCCTACATTGCAGAATCGCATCCGAGATCTCCTCGAGAGGGATGTCAACCTTATCAAGGTAATGCAAGTCATGCTAGTTCGTCGAGTCCTGCCTTGCAAACGTCGACCTCTGCCGTACGTGGGAGTTCAACCCAGAAGGACCGCGAACTATTCGGCAATTCTTCGGCATGATGCACGAAGAGATGTATGGATTGTTCTTCAGATCACAAACAAAGTGTCCGGACACCACCGAGGATGCGGGTCTGAGTTGCAATCGTCCAGATACCCAAGTAAGTAATTCTTCGGCCGAACATGCTGTCTCTTTATTTATCACAACATCATTCTGAAAAGTTGCTTTTTGACCAGGACTGGGTAAAAAAGGCGAAGATGATCAGGTGTTCGGCCCCCCTTCCCGAAGGCTCGACAGATCCAGTACTGGCCAGGATGCTTGAGCTCGCGCCTTATCAAGCGCCATCAGGGGAAGATAAAGGGGGGAATAAAGAAGCCGAAAGTGAGCCTCACTCATTATTCATCCAAACCGGGGGAATTAGTGCCTCCACAAAGGAGGATAACCGGGGAGAAGAATCTAAAATTCCTTCTCCCCAAGGAAGGAAGAGGGCCGCCTCTGAAGACTTGGAAACAATGGTTTCCAAACGAGGGAATAAACCTTTGTCAGGGGGCCCTACCCCAGAAGGCATCCTTACCACACAGTACCCACAAGGGGACCAGCCCTCCACCGAGCTGCAAGTAAACAAAAGTACTTCATAGTAAATATACCCTGCTTTATTTCTGAGAACAATAACCGAGACGTATGTCTTGTAGTTCGGATTGTAGCCCTTCTTGACAGAGTTCGACTTCGGGGGATCTTCTTCCGGAGATGATGGAGAGCGAAATGCCTCCCCGTGCCTCCACGGCTCGTGAAGCGGATGACCCTGAGGTGTCGTCACGGAGGATTTCTCCTGATCCGCCAAGGCAAGAGGGTAACCCTTCGGCCAACCAAAGTCCGGAGTATTCGGCTCCTAAGGAGAGCAACAGAAAGAGTCTGGGACTGTCCGGTGCACGACCAGACGCACTGATGAATCTTCTGGAGCAAGCGGCTATCTCAGAAGCGCATCGTACGCTAATGGGTACGGTGATTGAGAGGATTTCAGCCGCCGAAAGCGGGTTGCATGAAGCTTTTATGAGCCTGCTGAGAGGCTTTGAGGTACGCAAAGTAATAACTATATTTTTTTGACGGTACCACACACGCTAGGTGTGCCCTATGCAGATAGTAGCCCCTGAGACTCTCGTTGCTGTCGAAAAAGACGGCAAATAGAGGATCATAGTCCCAGGTAATAACCATGCTGCTTTCATGTGCACGCGGCTGAGGGTCCGGTGGCTAGCCGGACTGGTGAGTTTGCCGAACTGAAGCGGCAACTTGATGTGGCCGATGCCGACATCGTGCTTGTAAACCAGCGGCTTGACGAGGCACAGGGCATGTATTCTCCAATGATCAACACATATTAAGAGGAGCATGATGCTAGTATCTGTAATATGCTGTGACTGCAGATGGAGCTGTCGCCGTGGAGACCCTTCGGGCGGAACTTGCTCGAGCCAAGGAACAAGCCAAGAAGAGTGATGCGGCCGCCCTAAAGGTGGTCGAAGAGCTAAGAGCCGAACAGGCTGCGCATTGCCAGAGCAAAGAGAAAATAGCCCACATGGCTATTGAGCTGAAAGATGTCGCTGACCGTTATGAGCTTCTAGAAAAGGAAAGCCAAACGAAGACGGCGGACCTGGAGAAAGCCACGGTAGCAGCCAAGGAAGCCTGCTCTAAAATTAGAGCGGCGAAGGAGGAGCTACGTCAAGCCGGAGATATCGCGGATGGGAAGCCCTTTTTGTTGCGGATGAAGTTCGGAGATCCTAAGTATGCCCTTCTGGATCAATTATGGAGTTCTGCAGACGCATACTTGGATTTGGCAGCAAGTGCTGCTGATGCGACCGAGTTTTTCAAAGATCAAAAAGATCACGAAGTGGAAAAGCTGTTCTGGTCGCAGTTCAATGTTCCAGTGCATCCGCTGCTGTTAAATGAGCAAATGGCCGAGTGGGCCGAGCTCCATAGGTTGTCCGGGCTTGCCATGAGGTCTGTTGTGGATCATCTCTGGCCAGAAGGACCAAGGCCGAATAGTTATTTTGGCTTAGTGCAACGATTCCTTGGTGCTGTGCCGCATATCGACGCTGTGAAGAGGTCGGCGTGCATAGAGGGTGCGCGGATGGCTCTTGCCCGTGTCAAGACATACTGGGCAGAGATGGAGGCCACCGCTATTGCAACCCAGAGTTCGGCCGTAGGCCGGGTATCGGCCGAGCACTATTTTGAAGAAGTCTTAGAAGGCGCTCGTTTAATAGAGGCTCAGTGCTCGAAGAGTATCATGTTCTAGTGACATGTATCCCAATTCTAAGAACAATGTTATTTGAATTATAAAGGCTGTGTTTATACTTTTGCCTGAAAGTATTATTATGCCTCATGTGCGGTCGTTTGTATATATATATATAACCTGAAAGTTTGCAGTCGTCGGCTTCAGCCCCCACGCATATAATGCGGGGGTGTTCGCAAAAGCGCGTCTTCACACTTGATCCAACGTCTTGGTCCATTAAGGAGGTGGTAGCACGGCGAACGGGGCAATCGGACTATAGTGCTTTAACACTTTCACTTAACCATAGGAGTTTGATAGTGGGGCTACTATATAGCCCCTGGTATTTTCGCGGCTATCCGAATACGGTGTGCGTACGTACATGACCGGGAAAACCGGTCCTTCGTTAATGCGGAGGAATCCCGAAGATTCTGATGAGTCATCGAGTGGTTGACCAGTCTCACGCTTTATCATGGTAGTCAGTTTTCGGCTTTCTCTACTGAGGTGGTCGTCCGGATGAACCAGGGCACAATCGCAGTAGTTCTCCCGGTGCCACCTTAGCCGATAGAGCGGAACATAAGGTAGCAAAACACGGGAGCCAGGCAAACCCAACATTTGACCAAAGACATGATTCGGAGCTGATGCATATAAGGCCAAACTCGCGACGTCGAACACTCCCTAAGGTATTCGGTCTTTACAACATATACTGGGCTGAGTAACACCCTTGAACCCTGAATTTCTAGGTACGTGCATTAGTTTGACGTGGCGAAATGCCAATAACGCCAGCGTCCCTCTCGGTTGTGTTGAGTATCCGGAGGGTGTGAAGCGACAAGAGACAGTAAGAAAGGTTTACACAGGGTCTTAATCTAAAAGGAAACCTTTGAGCGGGGCCCTGCTGCACGTCTGCGCCTGTGTCTCTGTTGTGCCATATCCTGGAAGGGTGTAGCACGATTATCATCTGTTAAAAGAGAAGAACTTAGGTGAAAGTTGTCGTGCAAAAAATTGGTTATCTTAATAAACCATTAAAATTCAAGATAAGTAAGGTCGAGCCGAACTGTAGTCCTTTGTACATGCAGGAAGCCCCTGGTACCGCCTATGGGGGTATATCCATCAAACCAATCTCAGGTTTATCTAAGCTGTTACAGCTAGTGATGCGCCGGACTCGTCTAGCCGTGTCCGCAGTCTTGACGACCGATCGTTTACTCTTGGTTGGAGAGGTCGTTTAGTGTTCGACTGCTAAAGCTGCCACACGTTCTTCCGCGCGTAAGGAACGCTCAACATTTCCGCTAACTATGATGATGCCACGTGGACCAGGCATCTTAAGCTTAAGAGAAGCGTAATGCGGTACTGCATTAAAACGAGCGAAAGCTGTTCTTCCGAGTAGTGCTTGATAGCCGCTTCGGAATGGAGCGATGTCGAACGTTAATTTTTCACTTCGGAAGTTGTCGGGAGAACCGAATACAACCTCTAGTACTAGAGAGCTCGTACAGCGGGCCTCTGGGCCTGGTATTACTCCTTTAAAGGTAGTATTGCTTTGGTTGATTCTTGTCGGGTCTATCCCCATTTTGCGAACTGTGTCCTGATATATCAAATTAAGACTACTGCCGCCGTCCATGACGACTTGGGTGAGATGGTATCCGTCGATAATTGGGTCTAACACCAAGGCAGCCAATCCAACATGTCAGATACTTGTCAAGTGATCCCTGCGATCAAAAGTGATCGGGCAGGCCAAACAAGGGTTGGACTTATGGGTGACGGGCTCTACGGCGCGTATGTCATGGAGTGCATGTTTGCTTCTTCTTTTTGTTACGTGAATCATGTTCACTGTTTTGACCTCTGGTGGGAATTTTTTCCGTCCCCCAGTGCTTTGCTGGCGAGGCTCATCCTCGTCTTCACTTGGTGTATCCCTCCCCTTGTGTTCGGCGTTTAACTTGCCGGCCTGCTTGAAGACCCAGCATTCTCTGTGGGTGTGATTTGCAGGTTTATCGGAGGTGCCATGAATCTGACATAATTTGTCTAGAATCTTGTTTAGGCTGGATGGTCCATCTCTGTTGCCTTTGAAAGGCTTTTTCCGCTGACCGGGTCGAGAGCCCCTAAATCCGGCGTTTACATTCCATTACCACCCCTGACTTCAGATGTTCCTGGGTCGCTGGTGCTACTACGTGCCAGCCAGCTATCTTCGCCCGCGCAAAAGCGGGTCATGAGGCTTGTTAGGGCTGCCATTGTTCTTGGCTTTTCTTGGCCGAGGTGTCTGGCGAGCCATTCATCTCGGACGCTGTGTTTGAAAGCTGCTAAGGCTTCGGCGTCCGGGCAGTCGACGATTTGATTCTTCTTAGTGAGAAATCTGTTCCAAAGCTTTCGGGCTGACTCTCCGGGCTGTTAAATTATGTGTCTTAAATCATCTGCATCCGGAGGTCAGACATAGGTCCCTTGAAAGTTAGCCCTAAAAGCATCCTCAAGCTCCTCCCAACTTCCAATTGAATTTTCGGGGAGGCTCTTCAGCCAGTGCCGAGCCAGTCCTTTCAGCTTGAGGGGCAAGTACTTGATGGCATGGAGATCGTCTCCGCGAGCCATATGGATGTGGAGGATGAAGTCCTCAATCCAGACCCCAGGGTATGTCGTTCCGTCGTACGCCTCTATGTTCACGGGTTTGAATCCCTCTGGAAATTTGTGATCCAGCACCTCGTCGGTGAAACATAGGGGGTGCGCGGCACCCCTGTATTTGGATGTGTCATGGCGTTCTGACGGTTGTAGTGTTCGGTTTTGATTATGCGCTGGAGCGCGCTTCCTAGATCCATAGATGGATCCGGTCACGCCGGCCTTTTGATGCAAGTCCTCGCCTCGACCGTGTGCTGACTTATGTGCGGCCTCGTTAGCCGCCCTATCGCGGCCGCGAGGTGGTTGATCCGACCGGTCGGCCGTTTTGTTTTTCGGCTGTGTGGGCTCTAAGGCCTCATTATCGGATTCAGGCAACAGCTTGCGCTTTGGATAGCTCTTTGTGTGGCGACTGCCACCATACTTTTCTTCAGTGTCGAGCACTTTGTTCCATCTACTATTGAGCATATTCTGCGCGGCCTTAAGCCTTTGCTTCTGCTTCTTCAGACTCCTCACGGTGGCAATAAGCCTTCTACGGAGGTTCTCTTGTTCCAAGTGCCTTTCCAGGATGATGTGTGCATCGTCGTCCGGACTGTTTTCCTCTCCGGAGAGAGGTTGATGAGCTTTATCCTTGGTGTCGCCGTGATCGGATAGCGGCTCCGTACTATGTTCGCCGTCCGCTGGTTCATCATGTTCTGTCGCTGGGTCAATGTGGACGTCGTTTCCTCTGGAGTCGACCGGGGTGTTATTTTTTCTTGCGCTGTTATCGCTGTTTTTCCCAAGGCGGGATTTGGAGCGGCGCCTACGCCGTCGCTTTGGTTGCTTCTCGAGGGAGCTATCCTTCGCTGCATCCTTCCGTTCCTCGTCATTGTTTTCTTTGGGTGTGTCCACCATATATACATCGTGTGATGAAGTGGTTGTCCAGCGCCCTGTGGGCGGTGGTTCCTGTTCGTCTCCTGCATCATCGTCCATACCGTCGATGTCTTCGGAGCCGAAGTCGAGCATGTCGGTTAAATCATCGACAGTGGCTACTAAGTCGGTGGTGGGTGGGGAGCGAATTTCTTCGTCGTCCGCATCCCATTCTAGTCGGACATAGTTCGGCCAAGGGTCTCCTGACAAGGACAGAGACCTCAACGAGTTTAGCACGTCGCCAAGGGCGAGTGCTGAAAGATATCCACGGAGGTAAACTCCATGATCGGTGCCCAATCAGATTCGATAGGCACGGACACAGGCGGCTCGGAGCCCATGGCCAGGGACGAATCCAACGGTTCGGCAACACGGGTCTCGTAGGAGGTGAAGTCAGTATTTGGCTCAATCGCCACTGAGTGTGTGGCCTCCGTGGTGGGGTCCATCCACCCGTCCTCAGATGGCGCAATTTGTTCCGGATTAAGGGCCGGAGTAGATGCATGTGTGATCTCCAGAACACTATCCGACGGCAGAGCTAAGTCATGCTCGTCGTGTTGTGCGGCGCACCTGACATGGGCTCGAATCCATCGAAGATCAAGTCTCCGCGGATGTCGGCAGTATAGTTCATGTTTCCAAACCTGACCTGATGGCCAGGGGCGTAGCTCTCGATCTGCTCCAGATGGCCAAGCGAGTCGGCCCGCAATACGAAGCCGCCGAATATGAAGATCTGTCCGGGGAGGAAAACCTCACCCTGGATCGCATCATTGCCGATGATCAAAGGAGCCATCTAGCCTTACGGTGACGGCACAGTGGCTCTCAATGAAAGCACCAATGTCGGTGTCAAAACCGGCGGATCTCGGGTAGGGGGTCCCGAACTGTGCGTCTAAGGCGGATGGTAACAGGAGGCGGGGAACAGGATGTTTACCCAGGTTCGGGCCCTCTCGATGGAGGTAATACCCTACTTCCTGCTTGATCGATCTTGATGATATGAGTATTACAAGAGTTGATCTACCGCGAGATCGTAGAGGCTAAACCCTAGAAGCTAGCCTATGGTATGATTGTTGTTGTCCTACGGACTAAACCCTCCGGTTTATATAGACACCGGAGGGGGCTAGGGTTACACAGAGTCGGTTACAAGGGAGGAGATCTACATATCCGTATTGCCAAGTGTGCCTTCCACGCCAAGGAGAGTCCCATCCGGACACGGGACGAAGTCTTCAATCTTGTATCTTCATAGTCCAACAGTCCGGCTGTCCGAGGACCCCCTAATCCAGGACTCCCTCAGGTAGCCCCACCCCAGGCAAAGTTTGTTAGCCATGTAATAGGCGGCCATTTCGCGCGGTTTGGGGGGCACTTGTATAAGCCGCCGGCACCCGGCTGCGTCTTTACCCCTATCCAATTTTTGGGCCAATTCCCCCTTCGTACTACCAAAAAATGAGATTTTTGCCGAATCCGAGTTTGCTGCTCCAACCATTACAAAACTAATACCTATTCTGTTTAGTAGTTCAGGTGCTTCTCTAGCGTATAATGTAAATCTCGTAGCGGATCAATTCCAGTGAGCCTTTCAAACTAGTACTTTTTGTAATCGACTCTATAGCTTCTTCAATAAACGATGGTTCTTCGATCAAGTTTTGAATGACTTTCTAGTCAGATCGTTCCTGCGTTTCAGATATTCAGTCTGATTCGAAGCTTTAGACAAGGGTGCTATTGAGATATTGGGCCCTTATGGTATCTCGTACACATTTCGATGATTGGCCGAGCGAATAAGTCAACTTCAAAGTGGATCTGCTGTGCGAAGAGTGCGTTATGAACCGTGGCCGCCTACCTGCTTTGGTTGGTGGGGGCGGCTCCTCCGTTGTGGGTAAATGGGAAACCCGACTCTACGAACCCGAGGAAAGGCTGCACAGCTTCCGTAGGGGCGTTAAGACCGGAGCTTTTTGTAGTGCTAGCAGGAATGCAAGTGAATGAATCCAATCCCATCCCCTTTAAAATGGGTGAGGTAATACCTTATTGAAGTAGGGCAAGCTACGACAACACAGGACTGATGGGGTGGGGGTTTGTTGTCTACTTGGTGAGCCTTCACTGCCCCCTTCTGTAACTTCCCTTCTTTCGTCCGTCCACGAGGCAGTCAAAAGAAAGAGAGAAAGGGGCGGCTATAACGCAGGAGTCGTGGCGGTTGTATGCCACATGGTCCCTATAGACAGGGGGACAAGTGAATCATCGCTTTTGGGTGCAGGCAGCCCTCTACCATCCATCCCATTGCATTCCTCTCGTAGAGTACTGTACCGTCTCAGACCAGATACACCTATGGAAAGAAAGGATTTAATAGAAAATCTGCATTTTTCTATTTTTTTATCCCCATGCATTCCGTTATTCCCGTAACTATGGATTGATTGTCCCTACCAAACTAAATGGTAGTAGTCTAGGGAGCGCAATTGCTAGAGCACGGGAGAAAGAAGAGTAATGATTTAAGCAAGAGCAGCCGGACGGACTACTCTAGTCAGTCTAGTGACTACTATAGTCTTTTCTTTCTTTGTAGTTAAGTAATAATGTTTGGTATAGCAGCCTTTCCGAGCGAGTCTCTGGGATCTCCTGTAAACCCCCATGATGTGGTAAAGGGAGGATATTAGGGGAAGCAGTGAGTGGAGATTCCCCTGCGGAGAGCCGAATGAGGGGAGACCCTAACGTCCGGTTTGGAGGGCGGGGATATCCCAACCCTACTATCATTATGCCTTTGCAATGTTACTCGGTTCAACTCCATTTGTTACCTTTTCTCGTATGTGGGACTCTCTATCTTCTTGGGTAGATTCTAGATCGTCTTTCATTTTGTTAGTGAGTAGTTTTCTTATTAATAAGTCAAGTCAAGAGTAATAAGAGAACTGTACGAGCTTGCCAGGACGGTTTGGTAAGCAAGCTACACTACAAAAAAAGACACATCCATGACATTTTGGGCCGAACGAAAAAATTTCCTGGCATACATATGACACTTCTATGACGATAATTGTGACAAAACCCGGTATCATCACAGATGTGGTGGGCTCCTACTTCTATGACAAAAAATCATGACAGAAAATGGGCTTTTCGTCCTGCGCGGGCCGGAGACGCAGCTGCGTGACATTCTTTGGGCTGTTCATGACGGAAAAAATCGTGGTAGAAGCGAGGGGGAGGAAAATTTCGGGGAGTTCCCGGTTACGTGGGAGGTCGGGGGCCGAGCGATGCGCGTTTCTCTCGTACACGTACGCGCGTGTGTGCGAGGCGTTGGCTCTAACTAAACCCGAGCGAGGCGTTGGGCTCTAACTGAACCCGAGAGATTGCACTGCAGGCTACGCGTTACTGAATCCGAGTGATTCCTTCGCTACTGCTGCTAACTGAAGCCGATCGATTGGATGAACAGTGAGCGTTGCAGGGGGGTGGATGAACAGTGAGCGGTGGCATTGCCTCTGGATGAACAGGACCCCGTGGTGTGGAGGGCTGGATGAATAGTAGACGGTGGAGGGGTGCCCGTGGAGGGGTGGTTGAACAGGACCCTGTGGTGTGGAGGGCTGGATGAACAGTAGATGGTGGAGGGGTGCCCGTGGAGGGGTGGTTGAACAGTAGCCGGTGGAGTAGCGCGCGGTGGAGGCTGGATGAACAGGAGCCCGTGGAGGCTGGAGGAGGTCGACGGTAGCCCGTGGAGGCTGGAGGAGGTCGACGGTGGAGATGAACAGTATCCCGTGGAGTCCCTTTTGCGGTACGCCACACCCCTCCCGATGAACAGGACCCCCGTTTCGACCGTAGGAGGTCCGTTTCATCCGTTTTGCGGTACGCCACACCCCTCCCATCAACAGGACCAACGTTTCGACCGTAGGAGGTCCGTTTCCTCCGTTTTGCGGTACGCCACACCCCTCCCGATCAACAGGACCCCCGTTTCGACCGTAGGAGGTCCGTTTCGTCCGTTTTGCGGTACGCCACACCCCTCCCGATCAACAGGACCCCCGTTTCGACCGTAGGAGGTCCGTTTCCTCCGTTTTGTGGTACGCCACACCCCTCCCGATCAACAGGACCCCGTTCCGAACGTAGGAGGTCCGTTTCCTCCGTTTTGCGTATGCCAGGCCTCGTTTCCATCGCCTGTTCCGTCCAAGCCCTCCCGATGAACACGACCACGCATTCCGTTCCGACCCAGCCGGTTAGCTCCCACGCGTTCCGTTGCCTCCCGATGAACACGACGCCTTCCGTTGCCTCCCCATGAACACGACGCATTCCGTTGCCTCCCCATGAACACGACGCATTCTGTTGCCTCCCCATGAACACGACGACGACGCTGTTTCTCCGTTCCGACCCAGCCATGTACACGAGCCCTGGCTATACGTATGCGCGAGTAGGCGTTTGAGACCCCGCCCTTATGTACACATACGTGGCCGTATTTTCTTTCTTGCACCCTGGCCGCTGTACGTACGTGTACATGCTACGTGCGCGCCTCTACTACGACACGTGCGCGCCTCTACTACGACACGTGCGCGCCTCTACATCGACCAGTATGTACGTACACGTTCGCGACCAGAATGACAACGCTACGTACGCTTCGACCAGGTGGGTCCCGACTGTCAGGCACTTCCTTGCCTGCGAAGATGTAGCTGGTGGGTCCCAGCAGTCAGGGGGCGAATCGTTTTTTTTTTTGCCCGGACGCACTTCCTTGTGTGCGAAGATGTAGCCAGTGGGTCCCAGCAGTCAGGGGGCGAATCGTTTTTTTTGCCCGGACGCACTTCCTTGCGTGCGAAGGTGTAGCTGGTGGGTCCCAGCAGTCAGGGGGGCGAATTGTTTTTTTTTGCCTAGACTAACTTCCTTGCGTGCGAAGATGAAGATGGTGGGTCCCAGCAGTCAGGAGGAAACGTTTTTTCCGCGAAATACAATGGCCTGTCCGGTGGGTCCCAGCTGTCAGGTGGAGGAATCATTATTTTCCGCGTAATAAGGAGGCACTTCCTTGCTGTGGCCGTGGACCCAGCTGTCAGCCTCTCCACATATAGTCCACGTCCGATGGAAGTCGTTTCTTGACCACGTTGACCAGGCCGCGCCGAGAGCACCACGGCGGTGGACGGCGGCGAGGCCTAGGAAGGGGACGACGCGGAGCCGGGGAAGATGCGGCAGTGGAAGCCCGCGCGGAGAGGAGTACGAGGGTTCACTGGTTCGGCCGCGGTGTGAGGCTGCCGTCGCCGCAGGGCCTGGCCAGCGGTGGGAATAGTAGGGGCGGTGAGGCCTCCGCAGCAGCACAGCCGGCCACGGGAGGCAGGAGCATGCGGCACGACCGGCGCTGCTTTGGGCGGCTGGACCAAGAAGACCAGAGGTTGAAGAAGCACTACGGCCGTTGGATGGACATCGTACGGTCATTGGAGCTAGAATCGTTCATATAGACTAAGTTGACAAAGCCTTCCATCCCCATCAACTTAGTTGGCCCACAAGTCATCCTCCTACTATGGTGGGTCCCAGCTAGCAGGGGGTATTCATTTTTTTGTGCGTAATAAGGAGGCACTTCCTTGCGTGCGAAGATATAGCTGGTGGGTCCGACATGTCAGTGGGGGGAACGTTTTTTTTGCGAATTACAGAGGCCCTTCCGGTGGGTCCCAGCAGTCAGGTGGAGGAATCATTATTTTGCGCGTACAGTCCACGGCCGATGGATGTCGTTCGTTGACCATGTTGACCAGGCCGCGCCGAGAGCACCATGGCGGTGGACGACGGCGAGGCCTAGGAAAGGAACGACACGGAGCCGGGGAAGACTCGGCGATGGTGGCCCACGCGATGGGGAGTACGAGGGTTTACTAGTCCGGCTGCCGTCGCCGGAAAATAACAGGAGGTGTGGGTGAGTAGAGGAATGGCCTGGCCAGCAATGAAGTAGGGTGGGGCGGTGCGGCCTGTGCGGCAGCACAACCGGCCACGGGAGGCGGGAGCAGGCAGTCCCACCGGAGCTGGTTTGGGCGGCTGGAGCAAGAAGATCAGATATTGAAGAAGCAGCACGGCCTTTGGATTAACATCCAACGGTCACTGCTGCTAGAATCGTTTGTGGACTAAGTTGACAAAGCCAAAGTACATGTCAACCTAGTAGACCCACAAGTCAGCCTCCAAATCTGTCCCAAATAGCATACAGCCCGAAATTTCTAGCCAGATTCAAATTAATTTTAAATCTAAATATACCTTAATTTAAATTCAATGAAATTTTACCCGCACAAAAACAATGAAATTTAAAATATCAAAATCCGAAAGAAAACAGTATTTTGGAACTAATTGCCTGTTTGCTGTATTTTTTTCATTTTACAGCCCATTTATTATTACTTATAGCCCATTTATTATTACTTATAGCCCATTTTCTGGGCAAAATGCATCCCTCCTCGTCTTGAAAGATTTTCGGCCCAGCAGGGCGTAGAAAAGCAAGTAGGCCTATGTTGGTTATTCTGCACAAAACAAAATAGCTGGCTAGCCATTTTCAGAAAGGAAAAAACAGACTGGGTTGGTCATTTGCTAAACATATGAAATAAAAGTCTCAGCTAGACGGGCCACGGGTCCCGCACAACCCAGTTGATACCCTTCTCCATCCCAAAAAAACAAAATTACTGCGCGCGCTGCTGGGTCCCTACTGTCATCCTCACCATGTACAGTCATCTCCTTATTCCTCTCGGTTGTTGACCATGTTGACAACACCGGAGGGCGGCGCCGCGGTGAGCGAACCAAGGCGGAGGACGATGGTGAGGCCTCGGACAGGAACGAACAGGAGCCGGGGAAGATCACAGCCAGCCGTGGGAGGCAGGAGTAGGCGGTCCCGCCGGCGCTGGTTTGGCTTTGGCGGCTCGAGGAAGAAGAGACTGAAGAAACGCGACAGACGTTGAATGTCAATCCAACGGTCAAGGTTGGCACAATCGTTTGTTGACTAAGCGGACACCAAGTAGCATACTTTTTTATATATAGGAAGAAAACTGCGAGGAAAATGCGTTCGTCTGCCGTCCTCCTCACGGGGAACGTTCGCCACATAAGTGACTAGCACCCTTGGTTTTCAACCGAGAGGTCTTGGGTTCGAGTCCTAGGAACTCTCGATTTTGTCCTCCTTGCTTCCTCGCAAAAAAAGGGAAAGAAAATCAAAGACTTGGGAAGGCGTACAGAACAAGCTAGTGTACCAGTAAAGAGACGTTGCCGAGTTTTAGAAAAAAGAAAGACGTGCTCCTGTAGCTGGTTTGAATCCAAACCTAGACTATGACTATATATGGTGCTATGCTACTCTGCAAGTAATGAAACTGACATATCCAACGTTCGCTTCTCCTCTTCTCTACTTACTCTGCCTAGCATCAGAAGCTCTGGCCGCAGCAACCATGTCCGCTGGCTGCTCGTCCACCTGCTCTTCAGCAGGCAACAACCAGATATGCGCCAAGTCGCCACCCGTACCATCGCCTGTGGCTCTCATCACACCGCCGCCGGCACGCGCACCGCACCCGATTGCTCATCGCAACCCGCTGCCGTTGGTGTGGTGCCACTGCTGCAAATCACGCAGAGTCATCCGTCGCATCTCAACCACAATCCGCAACCCTGGCCGAGTCTTCTACAAATGCCCGAATCATGGGGTAATAATATGTTTAAGTGTTGTTCTGCTGCTTTCAGTTGCTGATTTTTTTAATAGTTTGGTTGATGATCTTCTAATTTGATTCGTACAGAAAAGGGAAGATTCATGTGATTTGTATTTCTGGGAAGTTGCTGAATTGGGGGAATGGAACTACGCTGATTATTTGGTTAGCCGAGGAATCCCAATACCAGCAGGTTGGGGTGTTGGACAAGTAACTGAAGGAACGGCAGAAGAGGAAGATGCAGAGCAGAAGGTTAAAGATGCAGTTCCTCTGATCATGGCCAAGCAACAGCTGCTGAACGGCCTTGACAGCAATGAGGAGATGAAAGAGCTTGTGAAGACAATGGGAAAAATCAATGTGCTCTGTAGGATGATTTTCTCTTTATTTGGAGTGTATGTATCACTCGTGATGTATTCATTGGCTACGACATGAGCACTTTGCTGAAACTAGTAATGAATGAAACCTGTGTAGTAGACTGGGCGTAGTGTTGTGAACATCTAATGATTTCTATTAACGGAAATCAGGGGGTATCCCCTTTTGCTCATATAAATAAATAAATAGCAGAGGCCCTGTCTGGTCAGCTTTGTTCTCATTCGAAGACGTCGAGCAAATTGCAGTCCAACAGTAAACTATGTCATCAAATTCAAGTTTCATAGCCAAATATGAGTACAACTAAACAACAATGTCATCATGTTTTAGTTGTCATACAATCACCAAACACAAATCAGCATACATAACAAGTGATGTTCTCACAACAAAATACTAAACAACATGTTCATCAGGTTTCAGTTGTCAGAAGCAAACACAATTTTACATAGTAGATAAAAAAACGTCTTCTGACGGGCAAATACGACAAAAGCAATGTAATCATCATCCGCAGCAGCAGCGTCAACATCTTCGCCATGTGTATCAGTCTGAATCGTAATTCCCCATGGTGTCATCTTCTTCTTCGTCCTCAACGTCCTCGAACGTTGGCTTCTTCTTGATCAACTTTTGTATGTCCACAGCACGACAGGCAATCTTTTCGCCGGCCTCATTGACGTGATGGTTCTCAAAGTTATTAGGAACATCTGTGTTATCTTGTACATCAGGAGCAGTGTAAGCATCATCTTGTTGTGCAACTTCATTAAACGAATTCCTCTGCTCAAACCTTAGCAATACTCTCCAGTCATCGCTACGTGCAAATGTGTCTTCCAAGAAAAATATCTGTGTTGCTTGATTTGCCAAAATAAAAGGCTCGTTGGTCTGGTACGCCGCCTTGACATTGATGGATTTGAAATAATCATCAGCTCTGGGTTTTGCGATCCTGGAAAACAGGTTATACCAACGACAGCACAACAGAACCACACACCGATGATCCTCGAAACTGGAGATATACTGCAATTGAACAATGTCTGTTATGTTAGCATACATTTCAGTTGTCTCTTTGTCATATGTATCCGTGCTCATGATGGCACTGTTTTGTGTCTTCCTGCCTTCATCTCGTGCAGGGTGTTGTAGCGCACATCTCCAACAAAGCAAGATTCATAATGTCTTACCCGAGTATCAGGACCCATTGCTAGTGAGTAAAGGGCATCATCAACTGCATGCCCATCCTCCCGCATCTTCTTAACCTATGGTTAGAAAATAGACAAGCTGGTCATCTTATGTACTCAATATATTAAAAAACTGACAGTGCACTTCAAAAGCTTACATGGTTCTTGAACCATTTCGCAAATCCTGCCATAACCAGTTTGTCAATGTTTCTTGGATTTTGCGGCAGTAACTCCTCTTTGTAGATGCTGCACAACATAGTGATCGTGTCAAACATCTAAATATATAAGAATGTGCTGCAAGTCTAGTAGATTACGATGTATAAGTTGCAGTACTGCACTTACTAGATATAAGGTAGTATCTCAGGACAGTTATTCAACACATACCAAACCATTTTGTCCAAATCTTTAGGTTTGTCCTCTTGTCGACTCTTCCCTGTAACTCGAACAGAATAATCGAAAACATTGAGCCCGGGATTGTCTTCACCCACCTCTTTGCTAAGCTGATCAGCTGTTTCAATGTATTTTGAGCAGAATGTCAACGCTTCTGTAGCAATGTAGGCCTCTACAATGGAACCCTCGGGTCTAGCTCTGTTCCTAACATAGCCCTTGAAAGTGCCTAGCCGCCTTTCAATAGGGTACATCCAGCCATACTGTACTGGACCTCTAAGTAGTGCCTCATCAGGTAGATGAACAGCCAAATGCACCATCACATCAAAGCAGGCTGGAGGATATATCTTCTCAAGGTCGCATAGGATAGTTGGTATCTTGTCTCTAAGACGCTCCAAAGCATCTATCCTGATATTCCTACTGCAGAGTTCCCCGAAGAATTGTCCCAACTCTGCAACTGCTCTGTATAAGTCAGGGCGGCCCAATCCTCTAAGGATAACAGGTAAAACCCTTTGAAGTAGGACGTGGCAGTCATGAGTTTTCAACCCTTGTACCTTGTTTCCATCTGCACTGACTCTCCTTTCAGGGTTGGAAGCAAATCCATGTGGGAATCTCACACATGACAGGACCTCGTGGAATTCTTTTCTTTTTACACAGCTGGTGCCATATCCCGTGGTTTACCTTCATTTTGCACCTGCAAATCCTTTCTGATACCCAGGTGTGTCAAATCAATCCTAGATTTTAAGGTATCTTTCGTCTTGCCTTCAATATTAAGAAGTGTGCCGATAATGCTGTCACATATATTTTTCTCGATGTGCATCAGATCAAGATTATGCCGCAGATCCAAATCTTTCCAATACTCCAAGTCCCACAAAGTGGACCTGCGGGTAAACAATAATCTCTCTTCTACCCTGCCGCGCTTCCTTTTCCCGCTACCATTACCAGGATGGTTTCCTGGTGCAATATGCCTGACCTTCTCTAATTCCACTTGCAACTCCTCGGCGGTGAGCCTCTTTAGCGCATCACGGTTTTCATGCTTTGCATTGAACACATGTCTTCGGTATTTTCTAGGATGCGGCTTGTCCTTGGCAAGGAAACGGCGGTGTCCAATGTAACAAATCTTGCTAAGTATTGCGTATGACAGCGGATTCCTGTCACAGCGAACACATGCATTGTAACCATGTGTCATTCGCCCTGACATAGTGCCCAAAGCCGGATAATCATGGATGCACCAAATTATAACAGCACGCAGAAAGAAATTAGCTGGTGGGCTGCTATATAGGTCTCGAGTGAGAACACCCTTCCATAGCTGTTGAAGTTCCTCTACAAGAGGCTCCATGAACAAATCAAAATCCTTTCCAGGACTTTTTGGACCTGGGATGAGCAAGGCCATCATGTAGTTTGATTCTTTGGTGCAGACATTTGGAGGCATGTTGTAAGGGATAACAAGCACTGGCCACATGCTATATGTGGCGCTCTGGTGGCCAAATGGGTTAAATCCATCTGAAGCTAAGCCAACTCTAATGTTTCTCGGGTCAGCAGCAAACTCTTTGTGTTTAACATTAAAGCTTTTCCACTCACTACCATGAGATGGATGGCTCGTTACATTCTGATCTCTGTACTCCTGGTTCCTAGAATGCCACAGTACATCCTCTCTTGTTTCAGCATCATGAAACAACCTCTGCAATCTTGGTGCAATTGGAAAATGTCTCAGAACATTATGAGGAATCCTCTTCACAGCATCGCCATCTTTCCATCTTGATGATTTGCATTTCGGGCATTCACTTAAGTTGGCATAATCCTTCCGGAACAGAACACAATTATTCTTACAAACATGGATCATATCATATCCAATTCCAACTGCACGAAGGAAATTCTTCATTTTACTGTAGGTGTGTGGCAGCTCACACGCATCTGGGAAAGATTTGCGGAAAGCAGCCAACATCGCATCGAATGATTTGTTGGTCATCCGCTCAGATGTCTTCACCTGAAGAAAGGTGACCATAGCTGAGAATACTGACAGCTTATTTCCTGGGGTGACAGCAACGTTGCATTGTTCCAACATGCGGGCCCACCTTTTTCTTCTGCAGGTGAAAGTTCACGGAATGCACGAGCATTTCGTAGCATTGTTTCAATGTTGGTCAAACTCACTGGCTCCACCACCACCTCCTCCTCCTCCTCCTCTTCCACCTGAGCATTAGGCAGATCAAGATGGTGATCTGCTGCTTCCACGTAGTCAATAACATTGGCGTTCACAGCTTCACCATGATGAACCCACCTAGTATATGTGACCGACATCCCATACAAGTGTAGATGATTTTGCACAGTTGACTGGGGTCTTGTAACTGAATTCATACAACTGCTACACGGGCAGAGCACATCTGATTTCAGACCACCATACTCAGCTCTGATAAAGTTCATGAAGTTTTCAACCCCCTCGACATATGCAGCGGAGAATCTTCGAGCAGAAGTTATCCAAGTCCTGTCCATCTGTTAGACATACAAATTAGTTCTTTTATTAGATATTACAGGAAAAACATATATGATTTTTTATGAAGTCCAGAAAAAAAAATACCTAGGTCGATGTCTAAAGCTATGGCAAGATATTTGGATGAGCAGATCTAAGTAACGAAATATATGTAAAGCTAATTCAGCAAACAGATTTGAGTGCCAAATTATGGCAGGCTATGTCAGCAGTCAATGAGGCCGAGCACATAGCCATCAAACTATCGAAGGCCATTGCAGCAACAAAGATCGAGTATAAAACGGTGTAGAGCTATTTCACCTAACAGATTGGCTACTAGACCATGGCAATCTACGTCACAATAAATATATGGCAGGATATTTTAGCAACTAATCGTCCTTGGCATGCCATCTCAGCTAAGCAGATTGAGTGCAGAACAGGGCAAGGAAGCTTCTTAAGCAAAGCATATTGACAGTAAACTACTTAGGCAAACAGTGAGATTAACAGCGTCTATCAGCTAACATTCAGCGCTACACCGACATGAACGGGGCCTCAGTCTAGAATGCACGTACCGTGGGAGAAGCTGACCGCCGTGCGTCTCCACACGAACGTTGCCAGCGGTGGCGGCGCTAACCGCCGTGCGCCTCCACAAGAACGTAGCCAGAGGTGGCGGCGCGGCTAGAGGACGGCAGTTAACGAGAGCGTACTGTGGGAGCGACAGGATCGCCGAACCGCGGCGCCGACGTATCGGCGCGGCGGGGAGAGCGGCTTTGGCAGAGCGAATGGAGTGGAGGGGGACAGGGGGGAGGGGGATTTGCGGAATATTATTGGCTAGTTGGCCGAAGGGCGGTTGAATCGGATTTGGGGGGAATTTTTGGGTGTGGGGGGGGGGATTTTCGCGCGGTGGGCGGGGGGAGTTTGGCGCATGGTCGGTTTCTCCAAGTGCAGTCCCACGTGTCAGTGAAGAGGCAAGCCGAAGCGCGTCCCGTTTGCATGAGCCGTGTGCAGGACCGGACATGTGTGGGGTGCAATGCGACCGCGACAGGAGTGCTGTGAGTGTACCGCTTTTTTTCCTTTTAAACTAGGTGCTTCGCCCCCTCAAAAAAAAATTGTTGCTTCGCGCGATCCATTGATACTACTACTAGTAATCCGGTAATCCCGACTAAAACGGCGCGGCCGGGTCTTTTCCCGTGCGATATGCTGGGAGGTTGGCTTAGTTGGGTTTTTTAGGATGAGTAATGCTACACCTACGTAATCCCATACGTAATTAACATAATGTGAAACGTGTGAGCTGTTGATTGTAGATTGGGGGAGGGAGGGGCCCACCACCATGAAAATCAGGGGAGGAGAGAGAGAGGCAATTTACGTTAACCCTTTCGTAGGTTCCCGTAGATGTAGAAAGATGTGAAATGCGTGAATGTGTAGTGGACGTACTATTGGAGTGCCTAAGATAATTTGTGTATGTATAGACCCTATGTGTTTATTTTACTTCGCATGTTAGATTTGTCTCGGTTCAATAAAAAGCAGAGTTGGTGATGATGGTGTGCCTGTCATCCTGCAATATAGGCCGTCCGATCTATATCTAACGGATAGGAAGGAAACTATGACAATTTACCCGCACTCCTCTCCACATTTGCAGATAAGGCTTTCCCTCGTTTATCCTTTTCTCCCACAAGATCTTGATCTTCCGTGCAACGCACAGGCATCTTGCTAGTACTCCTACAATATGTATATTATTGTGAAAGTTCGTATACACCGGCCGAGATTAATGCAAATACGGCAGATTTTCATTACATTTCGAACTTTTATAGGACAGAAAAATAAAAGAAACCCGACCCTAAACCTATTCTACGGCGGCAACCGACGTCCTCCATCTGCGATCTCTATATACGGGGGCGGCGTTCAAGACCCATGAAGTGAAGGTACGGTCTCCGGCGAGGAAGAGTAGAACACGGGATACGGACCGGCCAATTGGTACACCATGCCCTACCGCCTCCCATGCCCTACTCATCCTCGGAGGAGTCCCCGACCTCAGCGGTGCCGGACGTTGGACGGCGGCAAGTAGGACACGTGGCTGACGGTGCTCCCGTCGTCGGCCGCAAGCGTGGCCACCGCTTGTGCGGTCGCGTCCGCGTCCGGCTACGCCGCTATTGCGTCGCGAGAGGCGACTTGAGCGAGGGCGGCGACCTCGAGCTTCATCCCCGAAGACAAGCTCTCCCGCAGAGCGTTCGCACTTGTGGTCATCACGGATGTGGTGCCAGGTAGGAGGACGATGCGCTATGGTGTGGAGGTTAGCTGGGCGTCGCCGCTTTAAGTAGCGCATTCCGGTGAGGCCAAGCGTCCGGGTGCGTCATTAGGTCGCCGGAGTTGGTTCCTCGGTCACCGAGCCTCTTAACGACGACAAACGAACGGATGGCATGAATGTGGGCAGCTAGCGCCGGCTGGGAACGCACTGCGCGACGGCGCAAGGGACGAGGGTTTTGGTGTGCCAGGGTAGTCAGCTGCGGTCGTGGCAACGTTGGAGATGCCCTTTGCTCACATGCGATCCCCGCATGTCATTGAAAAAGCAAGACGACCCGGCATGGTCTCAAGTCCAGAGGATGCAGTTGGCCGCGCTACACCACTCCGCGGACGCATCGCGGCGCCCCGTGCATCCTCGACGAGCCGGGTGTTGGGGTGTGTTTGGATTGTGGCCAAAGTGCACCTTACCAAAATTTTGGTCATGACCCAAAGATTGGTCTTTGTTTGGATGGTTGCCATTTTTTGGCATGCCACTGAACTCTAGCCAACTCTAGTTCATTTTTCTTGCCAATGTCGGCCAAATCATGGGCAACCAATACCTCAACCAAAATTTTGGTCATGACCCAAAGATTGGTCTTTGTTTGGATGGTTGCCATTTCTTTGGCATGCCAATGAACTCTAGCCAACTCTAGTTCATTTTTCTTGCCAATGTTGGCCAAATCATGGGCAACCAATACCTCACCAAAATTTTGGCTACCCAATGCTTTGATGGGGCAACCTTGGGCACAAACCAAACATACCGTTGGTCGTGCCACAGCACTAACGCCACCCTCGGCACACTGAAACCGACCGTGTCTAGCAACGATATGAGCGTGTCGCTCACCGCGGTCGTCGTGTCCAGAGGCGGTGCTAGAGCTGCGCCCCGTTGTTGGCCCCAACGACCCACATGAACGGTTGTCGGTGGCGAGGAGGTCGTGGGCCAGCTCCTCCATTGGACTAGTCTACGCTACGTCGTCCCGACGGGTGTGCCCCACATGTCGGTTTCCCTGTTTTCCCGGCCATATTCGAGCGTCAGTGCTCCGCGTTGCGCATTAGGCCTTTCACTATGTAGGCCAAGCGAGACAACTTATTGTTTATTTGAGCCGTTCAAGTATAATCATGTGGCGTTTGCTTATTTCTCATTCCTCTCCAACCCTCTTCTCCATTGATCATGTCGCCCTCCAGTCGAGTCCATCCTCCCGCATGCCTCATTTGAACATTCCACCGAGTATCATTCGCATGTACACACCCTAGTCCTGTTTCAATAGATCTCCGGACCCCGAGATGAAATCGAGAGGGAACGAGTGGGGGCACGTGATACCTAAGGCGGATTCAAAATTTTGAACCGGTGATCATAGCATCCGCAAATCATATATAAAGGGTATTCAATGTTCGTTTCGTTTTTGAACGTACATTATACTCCCCCCATCCTTTCTAGTTTACATATAAGTTTTATGTGTAGTCAAAGTATCTCTACTTTGATCAAAAAGGTATCAACATTCAACAACGCCCAATCAATATTGTTAGATTCATACGTACTCCTAGATTTGTACTCGAGATGGTTTCCAATTTTACTATTGACAAGATTAATAGTACATGAGATGTATAATGTGAAAATTATATCATTGGAAACTCCTTTCACATACGAATTTGACCGTATGATTTGTGTAAGTTGCATGTCATATATTATTACTCTAACATTTGGTCAAAGTGAGCCTCGAAAAACGCATTAGACCTTGTATGCTTTGTGTAAGTTACATATCATATATTATTACTCTAACATTTGTGTAAGTTGCATGTCATATATTATTACTCTAACATTTGGTCAAAGTAGTATAGTGGAAGTGGATCCTCTGACATAGGTATCCCTGCCTTACCCTCCCTTTCGGTCACTTACTGGCGGACCCCATGCTTGCTAGGCCCCATGTCAGTTACTCAATGGGTTCAGCCACGTCAGGGGATCCTCATCCGTAGTATACTCCCTCTGTTTTTATTTACTCCGCATAAAACGGAGGGAGTGGTGGTATAATAAATGATGTGGTCAGGGAGGGGGAGGGACGTCGGTTTGCTCTCAACTGCGGTCCCACAAGCGAGCAAAAACGCAAGACGAAGCGCGTTCCATTCGGTGAGCGACGTGGAGGGTCCAGCGTGCCGGGCTGCAACGCGAACGCGACAAGAACGATGTACAGTCAAAACCGATTGACCAGTCGTCACCGGAACCACTAATCACACCAGAACCTTCGCTGCTCGGCCTACGCCAGCCACTGCCCTAAAACCACACCAAATCTCTAGCCCATTCCCCCACCTTTCGATCCCCTAGCCCGCATCAAGCGTCCCCTAGTTCGCCGGAAAGCCATGGTGCGCCGCAAGATCACTTACTACAAGATGCTGAAGCCGGAGCGCCGCGCAGAAATCGCGGCGGCGGTCGGCGCCACAGACCTCGGTTCCCAAGCTCGCTTTGCGGTGTGCCAATCCCCGAGTTCTCTGGAGCCAAGCTACGAGGAGGAGGAAGCCGATCCAATGTTCATGGCGGAGGTCGCGGCGCAGAAGGCCCCCGATGGGTATGAGACGATGGACGTCGACTTCGTGCCGGCGTCCGAGTCCCCCATGGTGCAGGCGGACCAGCGGTTCAACATGGCGATACTAAAGGAGGACCGGGAGGCAGAGGCTCAACTCGAAGCGGAGCGCGCGCATGCCGCTGCCATCGAGGCTCTCCTGCAGGCGGAACCGGATGTCGTGGATGTGAACCGGGCGGCGGAGGCTCAACTTGAGGCGGAGCGCGCGGATGCCGCTGCCATCGAGGCCCTCCTACAGGTGGAACCGAACGTCCTGTACTATTAAAGGTATAGTGAAAACAGTTGTAAATGGTTACGAGAGGGAGGGAGGGTTATATCTAGAGCATGTGTGCGAGAAAGACACCTCGGGAGAGAGTGTGTGAGCATGTGTGAGAGACCACCGATGGAGAGTGAAACTATACGTAAAAGACTGCTGTACACATTGATTAAAGATATAAACTGTATCCAAATATTAGGATGGGATCATGATATTTGCAATTCGCGTAAGGAGCGGTCATTGATCCATCAGACATCTAGATTCTATCGAATTTGAGCATGTCTATGTTATTATTCGACACAATTGATCCACATAGTTAGTATTTTGAACTCCAGACAATGCATTGCTTTAGCAATCGAATATAAACGTGAGTATAGTTCATGTTGTGTGTGTAAAGCACATTATACATACGAAAGTTACACAATGGAAATTATAAATAGCTACCTATGAACTAGCATACATTTGAATTCAACTTAAGGTGGTTTAAAAAAATCGAATTCGACATGAAGTCCATTCAATTATTTGAATTTGATATCATGGCATTTGTAAACCATACCTAAATTATGGGGGCACCAATCTTTGCTCTGATTTTGTACATAATAGCATATGTAGTCGTGTACAAAATAGATTCAAATTTAGCTCCTCCATTCCAAAATAATCGTAGTTATAGGATTTTCAAGTGTCAAAATTTCAAAAAGAAGCGGATAATTTAATGAGGTTTTCAAACATACAAGGTCAAATATAACGTTGTCTATTTAGGTCAATCCTCATAGTTCGAGAGTACTCTAAACGTGAATGCTTGTGTTTCAAAATTTCGAACGAAGTGCCAAAAGAGCCTCTACTCGCCCGAAACCGCGTGAGACCAATGTTTGGTAGTACAAGATATTACTTTTCTAATAACTCCGACCCGTGAAACCTACCGGCCCGACGTCCAAAGGTCTAAACCGGGGTAGGTTTGTAGCTTCATCTAGATGCCACGCAACAGCATCCGAAAAACATTCATACACAATGGCTGCCTAAGCACACATGCGCGCGGCCGAAATCGCTCCCGCCCACTATTTGGGACACCTGGGATTACCATCCTACCCCCGACCCGCAGTAGGTCCGAAATTTAAGAGGGGGGCAAAGTTTGTACTTTCCCCAAATTTCAAACAAGCGCGTCCCATCTTCTGTTCAAAAAAGCCAAAAACAAGCGCGTCCCAGACCGAAACATGGTTCTCCCCACCCATCCGATTCCCCATTCGTACTCCGTGGGCGCCAAAACTACCTCTCCACCAGCCGCGAAACCCCGGCGTCCTCCGTCCGCCACCCCATCCCACCCATCAACCACCGCCCTCCTACATCACGCCGGAGCCGATACCCCGACGTTGTCGTCCACCGCAACCTCAACCGCAACACCCTCCATGGCTAGTAGTTGAAGCCGAGGCCGAGCCGTTCGTACCCGAGCCAGTTCAACCACGTCGTCCTACGCCTCACCGCTGCCGCTCCAACTTCGCGACCCTCCACCGCACCGGAGTTGTTCCTGCTACGCCGTCCTTCGCCGCCTCGGATCTGCTTCCCCTCCGCCTTCATACGGCCGCGGCAACACAGTCAACAATTTGGCCATGGGTTCGTCCAAGCCTGCACCCTCCAGAACATCGGTTTCCCCGGTAAAAAGAAGAAGATCGGCGCGACATGTGGAGGTGACCACACCGGCAACCGAAAAAGGTACTCCTCTTCCCTTATTCGTGCAAATCTTACGTCTCTGCTTGCACGGTATTCATCCCACAGAAGACACTAGTTGACCGCTTCTTCTTGATACTAGATGTTCCTAGTAACTCGCGATGCACAAGGTTTCTCCTCATATACTATTTCACCTTAGCTAGAGGTCCGTCGCCCCCCTGAATTTCAATTTTTGGCCAGTTGATTCCCAATTAACGGAAGCATTCCCTGGCGTAACAGGCGCTAGTACGCCTATTACGCCGGGGAAGCAGTGCCTTGGTGTTTATCTTAGGGGCGTGTGCGGCCTAGAGCTAATGGCGCCCGATCTGGAGGTCGGACGGAATTAAAGGGATGGCCTGGGGGCGCTGCCAAGCACGGCGGTGGTGTGAGGTCGATGGGAGGGCGGGGCGGCGGAGGCAGCGGTCTGGGCCGGTGGTCGCTGGTGGTTCGAGAAAGATCGTCAACTGTGACTGGCGGGAGGTAGACGAAGGCCATCTGCCCGTTCCTTATAGATCAGACGGTTCATTAAAAAAATCGACTGACCTATTTATTTTCAATCGTCTGTTATCTTAGATATGACCACATGTGGTGGTGTGCTGGAGGAGTACCTGCATTTCCTGTGCTCATATATTACAAAATCATACGGAGTAGAATCTAATTTTGTTTGCCATGCACTGTTGTAGAGCTATCATATGTCTCATGTCATTTATTTTTCAGCCACCTGCTATCTGCTACTTTTACAGTGCACTAGTTCTGCACACACTTCACCCTTACTCTCACTATTGTGTTTTTATGCAAGGGTATTTCAGACTCTGCTGCCATGAGAGAAGCCAAAAAGAAAAGAGAGAAGTCGCTCCAGCTTCGTATGCGGGTAGGCAAGACACGTTACAGCGCTATAAAGGGTGCAGTGTCAGCAGATGGAGACGGTAAACGTAGCTCTAGAGTTGATGACCTCGCTCGCAATGAACCACCATCCCAGGTGCTTGCTTTAACTTCGCGGTGTCATATGTGGTTGCATGTTCCATATGGTGTCTAGCTTGTATTAGAAAGGCCGAAGTCGGTAAGATAAGGAAAGATATTATTTTTACATGAACCACCATCCCATGAGCACCAGAGGACAAATAGCTAGTTAGGGCACTGGCTGAGCCAGTGACAAGCCCAACAAAGATAGGCATCACCTGGAAGCCAACTAAAAAGCTGCGATGGTGGCGAAGCAGCCCGCCTCCCACCAGGCTCTCAGGTCCTAGATAATCATGCTCACCACTCCAGCCGGATGTCTAGCTTGTATTGCTTCCAATTTGGTTAAATTGCATCTGCTTAGCTTACACATTATACCTTTGAATATGACATACCTTTCTGTTTTTGGTACATACTAGTACATCTGTGTATTAACCATGTTCTTACATCAAACTAATGTTCTTGTGTGTGCCTCATCAATCACTTATGACGAGGCAGGCAGGCAAGGGGACTACTCCTCATTTAAAGAATGCGGCGTCAGTCTCCCAACATGATTCTCAAGAAACAGAAATGCTAGATGAAGATAGTGAACGTAGCGCTGTAGTTGATTACAGCATTTCCCCTACACTAGCATCACAGGTGCTTGCTCTAACTTGGCAGCGTTATATGTGGTTGCATGTTGCATATGGTGTCTAGATTGTAATTCTTCCAATCTGGTTAAACTGAATGTGCTAGTCTGCTTAGCTTATACATTATACCTGTTAATGTGACATGCCTTCCTGTATTTAGTACATAGTACATCTGTCTATTAAGCATGTCCTTACATAAAACTATTGTTTTTTTTTGTATGCCGCATCAATCAACATGACGAGACACCTTTAGTATATGCAGTGCGATATTAGTTGCATCTTTCATATGATTTATAGCATGCGCTGCTTCTAATTTGTTGAAATTCCATTTATGATGGGACGCTTTTAACTTGGCAGAGTCATATTGGTTGCATCTTTCATGTGGTGTCTCGCTTGCATTGCTTCTTATTTGCTAGAATGGTTTCTGCTTAGTTTACACAAACAGTTGTGAACATGCCATGCCGTCCTGTTTTTCGTACATATTCCATCCTGGTATCATGTGTTTGCCTTACATCAAAGTAGTGATTGTCAGTATCATGCATGAATGAGTTCTGAAGAGAGAATTTTATTGCTTTTTCTTGTCGGTTTTACTTGACAATTCAAAATCAATAAAGCGGAAGGAAGTTAGCAAGGCAGCGGATAAAGGTGCTCCTTCCGAACGGAGGGCCTCTACAGTTTCTACTCCTCCACACCCCCAAGACGATTTCCAAGACAACACATGCATAGACACTCAACAAAGTTGTGTTTATGATGAGCACGTCTCCCCTAGTGCAGCATCACCGGTGCTCCCTCTAACTTGGCACTGTTATATGTGGTTGCATGTTATGTGTGATGTCTAGCTTGTATTGCTTCTAATTTTGTTGAATTCCATCTGCTTACTTTACACATTATACTTGAATAAGACACGTGTTCCTATTTCTAGAACATACAATATCTGTCTATCACACCATGTTCTTACATCAAATTACTACTGTTGTGTAACCTGCAACAATCACTTATCATAAGACACGTTTGACTTCGGAGTGTGATATAGGTTACATCTCACATTCTTTTCTAGCTTGTACTACTAATTTGTTGAAATGGCACTTATGACGAGACAGTTTTAACTTGGTAGGGTGATATTCGTTGCATCTTTCATATGGTGTCTAGCTTTCATTGCTTCTAATTTGTTGAAATGCCTTCTCCTTAGTTTACACATCATAAGCTGTGAATATGCAATGCTGTGAATATGCAATGGCACTAATGACAAGGGACCTCTAACATGGTAGTGTGATGTTGTTTGCATCTTGCATATGATTTATTTCTTGTACTGCTTCACATTTGTTTAAACGCCATTTATGATGAGACACTGTTAACTTGGCAGAGCGATATTTGTAGCATCTTTCATATGGTGTCTACCTTCCATTACATTGCTTCTAATTTGGTGAAATGTCTTCTTCTTAGTTTACACATCATAGTTCTGGTTATCTCTTCCGTCCTGTTTTTCATACATATTACATCCTCCTATCATGTGGTTGTCTAACATCAAAGTTCAGTTCGTTTGCATCACGCATCAATTTGTTCTGAAGAACTAAATTGTTATTCGTTTTTCTTGTCGGCTTGACTTAACATGGCACAGAGAAAGAGGAAGAAACACAGAATGGCAGGGAATGAGAAGCGGATGAATCCTGCAGATTCTGCTGGTACTGATGGTGCAATAGAAGGTCAAAGTCCAGCGGAAAATTCTACAAACACGGCATCCCATGCTACACGAGTTGCAAAAAAAGCCAAACAGAAACAAATAGCTGCCACCGAACAAGCAGAGACAGCCCTAGTTCTTGCAACACCTACCACAGTACTACCAGCTGCACGACTTACTCGTGCGTCAACTGAGCTAGCAGCACGTTCCCAAGCTCCCTTGCCACCTGACACTACTTCCCAAGCACTCTTGACACAAGACGAGTTGGCAATATCAGATGAACCTTGTGAGCTTCAACTCCAAGAAGGTAGTTGCTGGAGTCAAGTTACAGTTGCATGCTTCTTTATATGTAGTCTCACAGTTTGATGTACACTAACACTTCCTATGTTCGATGTTGGACTAGCACCTAGGGCAAGAGGAAACAAACATCAGGGATCATGCTTGATAGGTTAACTAAATCTAGAGGAGGAAGAATGGAGATCCATTTTGAGGCAGGTTTAAAAAGGCCACGTGATGCTACAGAGTCAGCCAAGTTAGTATCAGAGGCAGCGGTTGCCGTTAGGTGTCATGTACGTATCCTCCCAACATGGATTCAGTACAGGAATGACAAAGACGAAACCCAGTTCAACACCTTCCTCGACCATTTATCTGTAAGTATGGTTATGTATGGAAACTAGTAATATCTTCTTGCTCTGTCCCATACTTTCTAGGTTGCTGATAATGAGACTCCCATAATTTTCAACAGATGAGGTTCAAGTTGGATAGCCAAGATGATGCAACCAGACAAGCTTGCAGCCATGTTTTCAAGTCTACTCTACGACAGTATCGGTATAACTTGAGGAAAACTCACTTTGAAGGCAAGGCTAACAGTGAACTTTCCCAAACATCTCCAGTGGAAAATATATCGGATGAAGACTGGAGGGGCCTTGTTAAACACTGGTCTGATCCAAAGTATGAGGTACATTATATATATGTGATCAGATCACATGTTGAAGTCCTATTTACGCATGTGCCACACAAATCTATCTTCTTGTAGGTGAACTATTCAAAGAACAAGGCCAACCGTACGAAAGTGAAATTCCAACAGACGACAGGATCTCGTAGCTATATTGCACACTGTGAGGCTCTTGTAATTAGCTGTTGTTTCACTCTTTTCGTTGTACCATATTATCATATCTATATTGACTTGTTCGAAATGCAGAGGAAAGCCCGCAAGGACCAAAAAGTACCTGAACCAAATGCTGTGGAAATCTTCAAGGAATGTCACACCAGCAAGAAGAAGGGCATGACTACACCAGTTAAAGCCGCTGTTGTAAGTCCTTAATCCTCATGCTTTTTAACTACTACTTACTCTGACTTGTGCCTTGAACTGCATGGTTTGCAGCCAATGTCTATTACTCTTTTCAATTTTATACACAATTGTCTTAGCGTATCATTGCACCTTACAAGGTTTAAAAGAGAGGAGTGATGTTCCTTTGATCTTGACCCGTAATCTAGTTCCGTGCTGGACTTGCCCACACAACGTTACAATTGCATGTTTGTCTGTTCTCAGTTGTTTTGTGATATGAATGATGTCATACTATGCTTACCGTATTATAAACTCCGTCTCTTTATCCTTAGCCCTCAATACAATGTGAAGAAATAGACAATACATTAGCGATGGTACATGGTCATATGTTTGGAACCTGGTTTTATTATGTACTTTGCAATAAAATACAACTAATATTTTACATGGGTTCACCAGAATAAGTTCTGTATATAGACCAAAGCTATTTTCTTTGGTTTTGCTGCCTCCTTAATATCTTCTGTTCTGGTACTACTAATGTAAAACCTCAACTTTTCAGCGAGCTATGGAAAAAATGGTGGAACCGCCACCTTCTGAAGGTGGCGAGGCAACTATAACCGCAATGTCAGCTCTTGTTGCAGTGGGTCAGTACCTGTCCACTAACAGTGCCAAAAGCACGTTCCTGCGTAATACTGGGTTGGTTGTTAAGGCAATATCGTCCAAACTGCCTCATGATCAAGATATGCAAGCTCAAAGCAATGTTGTATCTGCGCTCCAGACACAAGTCCATTTCCTAACAAAGACCCTTTGTGAAACAAGGAGAAACATTGCTCAATGTCGTCATGATATGCATGGTTTTGAAACCAGACTATCAGACATTTGCTATGTTGTTCAGGAGCCTAGGGGAAATGAAGGCGAGGGTTATGGTGCTCCATTGGACAATACAGCATGAAAACGTAACAGTCAGGTCAAATGAACTGAGCTTCTGAACTTCTGGTGGTGCATTTATCTGCTAGACTGTTAAGTTTTATGCCAACCTTCCTTTTGTTATATAGTTGTAATTTTTTTGGTGCGATACAAAATTTATTCTTAATGTGCAACCACCGGCTGAAGAAAACAGCAAGCCATTTTTGTATAGTGTAGGGTGTTCCCTATATTTGCACTGGTGGTGATCTTTGATGCCGAGTGGATGTAATCTGTGCAATCGCCTTAATAGCCTAGCGTTAGTTTTGGCCTTATTTATTTCCTAGTCTTCTTTTTCCCTGGTTTGCTAGTGGCCGCAACTACCATGAGCCATATACGGGCCGTAGGATCCATGGGTCTCCTACGGGTCGTCGATAAATGGGCCTGTAATCGGTGGGCCTCCGGCCGTCGGATAAATGGGTCTACATGGGCCGTAATCGGGCGTAATTGGTATCGGCCCAGCACGGTAACAGGCCGTAGGACAGCAAAGGCTTAATTCTGTCACAGGCATAACGGGTCGTTAATGGGCTAGAATATAGGACATGCTGGAAACGGCGCAACGGGTTAACACGCCAGAAACGGGCCGACTCTTGCCATGGGCCGAATTTGGCCCATTAGGGTAACAGGCCAGTAATGGGCCAACTCTTGCCATGGGCCGGATTTGGCCCATTAGGGAAACAGGCCAGTAACAGGCTGACTCTTGCCATGGACCGAATTTAGCCCATTAGGGGAACAGGCCAGTAACGGGCCGGAAGTAATCGAGGGCCGAAAAGGAGCCCAAGAACGTATGGGCCGTCAATAGGCCGAAAGCTAACACGGGTTGGAAACGGCCCATGTAAATCACGGGCCGTTAACGGGTATAAAGAAAATTACTGTTCATTATGGGCTAGAGTCACCGTGGGCCTGTAAAGAGCCGAAATATACGAAGGCCTCATATGGGCCGAAAGACGTCGTGGGCCATACATGGGCCGAAAGTGAAATGGGCTGGTGTTATATTCGACGGCCCACATGACATTGTTGGGCCGATTTCCTTTAGGGCCTAATGGGCCGTGAGTTAACGGGCCGTAAAATGGGCTATTTGCGAAGAGACCGTTAACAGGCTTTTCATGGGCCAGCCCGTTAACTGTTGACCAAGTCAAACGGGCCGGCTTTGTAAGCTAAATGGGCCAGTGGTGGGCCGTGGTACGTGTCGACATATCATAGGCGCCTATCTGACCCACAGACGAGCTGACACGTGTTTCATCCGGCCAATAAGAATTTTACACGTGGAAATTTCCCATTGGTCGGGGCTGTTAACGGGTTATCGGATCCAAAACCTGACTCGATAGCTTAACGGAGTTCCGTTACGGTGGATGCCACGTGTCGGTCACCCTTGACGAAAGCACTTCTGTGACGCGTGATTTATCGTCATGGAAGTGGACACTTCCGTGATGATAATTTTGGTAATGTCATGGAACACTTATACGACAGCACAGGTATGACTATCTTGATTCTGTCATAAAATCATCATGGATGTACATGCATGACAAAAAACGCGACCTACTGTGACAAACACGTATCATCACGGAAGTATATTTTTTTGCAGTACTACCTGTTATGTAGGCGCCAACTCCCATTTCTTTCTCTTCTTTCTTTTTGATTTTTTATTCTCGTGATTTTACTAAACGTATAATCTCCTTCGTGGGGAAGGGGTAACATAGACGGAGGCACATGTAGACAGATATAGACTTTTTCAATCTTTCGCCTAAGCGAAGTAGTTGATCTCTCCCAAGTAAGGGCGAATCGAGACCGAAAGCTACTAATAAAATGTAGCGACCAGACCTCAAATGGCCTGTGCTGCTGTGCACCAGTGTCATCCCTGGATCAGTAATGCTGACACGCACAGTACAAATGGAGGATTTATAACAGAGTAGCAATCACACACTTATTACATCGAATATCTCCAAAGAGATTAAGTATGATAAACATGGCTTAAGGCCATCTAATAACGATAACAGCGGAAGACTTGGAAGATAAGTGAGTCCATCAACTCCAGCGGCATCACTGAGTATAAGACCACGACCTAAGGCACCTTACTCGTCGTCTGAAAAGTCTGCAACATGAAACGTTGCAGCCCGGAGACGGGTCAACACATAGAATATGCTGGCAAAGCAACACATAGAGAGCAATGAACAATGATAAGGCTATACTATATGCATATATGGCTGGTGGAAAGGCTCTATGGTTACAGTTTTTGCGAAAAGCCAATTTTATCCTACTACAAAGGAATAAATTTTATTTAACTATCATGGTGGTTGAAACATTGAGAAGGTACCTCCAAATCAATCCCAATTAAGTAACATCATTAACCCAACAAAATTAATTATAAGTATCACGGTGATGAGATTCAAATGATAATCCAGGTACTAGATACTCAAGTTGTCCATAACCGGGGACACGGCTAATCATGATCAGTTTGTACACTCTGCAGAGGTTTGTGCACTTTTCCCCACAAGACTCGATCGCCTCCGCTTGATTCTCGCACTGCCTGATGTTTGAGAAACGGATGACCGAGACACAGTCTTTCAGAAACAGTCACTCTCTACTCTGGATGGACCGGTACACCTACTTTCCCCTACATCTGCTAGTCCACCTCTTCAAGAGATCCTGTAACCTACTCAGCTATGCTAGAGCCCATAATAGCTTGCGGCTGCACACGGAAGTTTCTAGCATGAATAATCTTATGATCCCTTTGAGCCTGGGTGGCGGACCTTATACATACAGACAACACTGGGTTCTCCAGGTGCCTCAATCCACCCAGATGTGAGTTTTTAGTTGCCACCTTAAGTTAAACCATTATTAACAATCTCACATCTGTCATGAATGTCTCTCAAACCCAATCCACGTCTACGAGCATAGCATGGCATTGATAAAAGCAACGTAGAAGTAACTCCCAAGGGTTTGATAGATAAAACAGGTAATAGGTACCACCTCAACTACTTCCCAATACCCACAGTATAATTAGATCCTAATTCATGCAATGTGTCTGAGGAAATAGATCTAATGCAATAAAACTAGGTATGAACGGGGTATGATCAAAGTGTTACTTGCCTTGCTGATGATCCGCAAAACCTAGCGAGTCGAAGTAACAAGCGGCACACTCCGGGTACTCTATCGCAAACAAACAAGCATACAATCAGTACTCATCTAATGCACAGATAAAACTCGAATAAAAGATCCAACCAGAAAGTTCAACTTAAGAACTCCGGTTTGCAAAAAGAATCAACTCGAAAGAAGCAACGAAAGTCAAACGGCGAAATAAAGAAACTTCATTTGCTAATCTGGATCTAAGTCAAATTTTACTGTAGCAAAAACTTGTTTGAGTAGGTTAAATGGAAAGAGAATTTCGAGACGAAACTCTTGGCGCTTGAATCGCCTGATTCCGATAAACGAGCGAGAAGTTAAACAGATTCGAAAATTCGATCGGAAATCGAATCTGAGAAAATAACGAGAAAATCCGTCGAAAAAGAAAAACGGACGAATGGTTAAATAACGGACGTTCGTTAACAGAGAAAAACCGACGAACGCGTTCGTTAAAACGAACGGTTCGGTGAACGCTCGTGAAATAAGAAAACCGAAAAAAACCGATCTAGGGTTTTTTTTAAACAAAAGGTTTTTTTTAAAACAGAAAACCGGTCAACACGAGATGGCCGGCGGCATACCTCGTCGGGCTACTCCGGCGAGGGCTCCGGCGGGCGGGGCTCGGCGGCGAGGGGTGCGGGGCTCGGGGGGGCTCCGGCGGTGAGGGGCTCCGGCTCGGGCGGGGCTCCGGCGGCGGGCGGCGAGGCAACGGCGGGCGGCGGCGGCGGCGTGCTCCTCCGGCGGCGGTGACGAGAGAAACGGAGAGGGGGGGTATATATGGACGGGGGGTGCGGCGGCTTGGGGGAGGGGCAACCCGAGGCGGCGGCGGCTGCGTGGCGATGGCGGACTCCGGCGGCGGCTCGGCGTGCGGGAGGAGGAGAGGCGACGGGGTGGGCCGTCAGCTGGGCTCGGCCCAGTCGGCGCGGCGCGTTTGTGTTTTTTTTTAAATATGTTCCGCGGAAAATATTGCGTACAAAAATAAATGAAAGTCAGAAAAATATGAAATAAATTTTCCCCGTCTAGTTAGAAAATCTAGAATAGGGTGAACATTTTTAAAATCAAAAATAAATATTTTGAAAACATGCATATTTTTAAATGCAATAAAATTTGCAAATAAAATCCAAATAAATTCCAAATAATGATTTTAACATTTTTCCTCCAGTATTTCAATGTTTTGGAGAAGTCATATTTTCTCCTCTCGTTTATTTAAAATGAAATATTTTTCCGGAGAGAAAATAATTAAAAATCCAAATCCTCGTTTGAAAAATCAAATAAGAAAATACGAGAAAATCCCCAACTCTCTCCGAGGGTCCTTGAGTTGCTTAGGATTTATCGAGGATTTGTCAAAATGCACAAAACATGATATGCAAATGATGATCTATGTATAACATTCCAAATTGAAAATTTGGGATGTTACAAACCTACCCCCCTTAAGATGAATCTCGCCCTCGAGATTCGGGTTGGCTAGAAAACAGATGGGAGTGGTTTTTCCGTAGATCTTCCTCTCGCTCCCAGGTGGCCTCATCTTCTGTGTGGTGACTCCACTGGACTTTGCAAAACTTGATAACCTTGCTGCGGGTAACTCGGCTGGCATACTCGAGAATCTTAACTGGCTTCTCCTCATAGGTCAAATCACTTTCCAACTGAATCGCTTCCAGTGGCACAGTATCTCTCAGCGGTATCTCAGCCATCTCTGCGTGGCACTTCTTCAACTGCGAAACATGGAATACATCATGAACTTCAGACAATCCTTCGGGCAATTCCAGCTTGTAGGCAACTTCTCCCATACGTTCCAACACTCTGTATGGTCCGATAAAACGAGGCGCTAACTTTCCCTTAACTCCAAAGCGCTTTACTCCTCGTAGTCGTGATACTCGAAGATACACTCTGTCTCCAATTTCGTGAACTGTCTCCTTGTGTTTAGAATCAGCATAACTCTTCTGCCTGGACTGGGCTACCTTGAGCCTATCGCGAATCAACTGCACTTTCTGTTCAGACTCCTTAATCAAATCTGGTAAAAACAACTGACGGTCTCCAACTTCGTCCCACAACAACGGTGTTCTACACCTCCTTCCGTACAATGCTTCGAAAGGGGCCATCTTCAAACTGGTTTGATAACTGTTGTTATATGAAAACTCCGCATATGGCAAATTGTCATCCCAACTTGATCCATAATCTAGCGCACATGCTCTCAACATGTCCTCCAAAATCTGGTTGACTCTCTCGGTCTGTCCATCTGTCTGCGGGTGAAATGCTGTACTAAATTCCAGCCTGGTTCCCAATGTTTCATGTAACTGCTTCCAAAACATCAAGGTAAATTGGGTTCCTCTGTCTGATACAATGGTCCTCGGAACTCCATGCAAACATACTATCCTGGTCATGTATATCTTTGCCAACTTAGCACTGGTGTAAGTGGTCTTCACTGGAATGAAATGAGCCACTTTCGTCAAACGGTCGACTACAACCCATATCGAGCCATAGCCTGAACGGGTCCTGGGTAATCCCGTGATAAAATCCATGCCTATTTTATCCCACTTCCATTCGGGTATCGGCAATGGTTGTAGCAATCCTGCTGGCTTCTGATGCTCTGCCTTCACTCTCTGACATACATCACAAACTGCTACAAACTCCGTAATATCCTTCTTCATTCCGGTCCACCAGAAAGTATTCTTCAAATCCAAATACATCTTGGTATTCCCTGGGTGAATCGAGTACGGTGAATCATGGGCTTCTTGCAAAATCAACTTCCTGATCTTCGGATCATTTGGCACATATACGCGGTCCTCGAACCATAAGGTATCGTGCTCATCCTCACGAAATCCCTTGGCTTTTCCTTTGCTCATCTTCTCCTTTATCTCTTCAATCTCCTTGTCTGTCTTCTGAGCTTCTCTGATCCTTTCCATCAAGGTAGACTGAATCTCCAATGTCGCTAAATAGCCTCTAGGGACTATCTCCAAGCATAGCTCACGTATGTCCTCGGCTAACTCCTGAGGTAATTCTCCCGTCATGAGGGTGTTGACATGACTCTTGCGGCTCAACGCGTCTGCTACTACGTTAGCCTTTCCGGGGTGATAATGCAATCTCATATCATAGTCTTTGATGAGCTCCAACCATCTCCTCTGTTTGAGGTTTAACTCCTTCTGCGTGAAAATGTACTTCAAGCTCTTGTGATCCGTGTACACCTCACAATGGTTTCCGATGAGAAAATGTCTCCATGTCTTCAATGCATGCACCACGGCTGCTAATTCCAAATCATGCGTAGCATAATTCTTCTCATGGGGTTTAAGTTGTCGTGAAGCATACGAAACAACTCTTCCTTCCTGCATAAGCACTGCTCCAAGTCCTCGACGAGAAGCGTCGCAATAAACTTCATAGTCCTTGCGTTGATCTAGCAGAATCAACACGGGTGAGGTAACCAATCGTTGCTTCAACTCTTGGAAACTAGCTTCACATTCCTCAGTCCAATTAAATTTGGTGTCCTTCTTCAATAGCTCAGTCATGGGCTTAGCAATCCTTGAGAAATTCTCGATAAATCTCCGGTAGTATCCTGCGAGTCCAAGAAAACTCCGGATTTCTCCAACTGTAGTGGGCGATTCCCAACTTGTCACTATGTCAACCTTGGCAGGGTCTACTGCTATTCCTTCTCCAGAAATAACATGTCCAAGGAATCCAACTTCCTTCAACCAAAACTCACATTTGCTGAACTTGGCATATAACTGATGTTCCCTGAGCTTCTCAAGTACCAATCGTAAATGCTCCTCATGCTCTTCTTCATCCTTGGAAAAGATTAAAATATCATCAATGAACACCACGACAAACTTATCCAAAAACTCCATAAACACTTTGTTCATCAGGTTCATGAAATAGGCCGGTGCGTTAGTCAGTCCAAATGACATAACGGTATACTCATACAATCCATATCTGGTGGTAAATGCTGTCTTGGGTATATCCTGCTCTCGAATCTTTAACTGATGGTATCCTGATCATAGATCGATCTTGGAAACTACTTTAGCCCCTTGCAGGCGGTCAAACAAATCATTGATCATCGGCAGTGGGTACTTGTTTTTGATGGTCACTTCATTCAATCCTCGGTAATCAACAACCATCCTTAGTGATCCATCTTTCTTCTCTACTAGAAGTACTGGTGATCCCCAAGGTGACGAACATGGGCGAATATAGCCTTTATCCAGTAACTCCTTGATCTGCTTCTTATTTTCCTCCAAATCCTTTGCGGGCATCCTGTACGGTCTCTTAGATATTGGCCCTGTGCCTTGCAAAAGTTCAATCAAAAACTCAATGTCTCTATCTGGTGGCATGCCTGGCAACTCTTCTGGAAATACATCCGGATAATCCTTCACCACTGGTACTTCCTCCTGTACAACTCCTGATAAGGAATTCACTTGAGTCCTCTTCGGCATATGCCTGGATACATACTTGATCCTTTTTCCTTCCGGGGTGGTAAGCAAAATAGTCTTGCTGGCACAATCGATGTTTCCTCCATACAACGATAGCCAATCCATTCCCAAAATCACATCCAAACCTTGCGATTCCAAAACAATGAGGTCTAAGGGGAAAACATGCCTTCCAATGGCCAACGGTATCTGAAAACATCCTTGGGTGGCCATATACTCTGCTCCTGGCGAGGTTACTAACATGGGGCTTTTGAGAACTTGGGTGGACATCTTAAACTTGTTTACGAATCCCCTTGATATGTATGAATGCGATGCACCAGTATCGAAAAGAACAGTTGCAGTAAATGACTTAACCAAAAACTTACCTATTACTGCATCAGGCTGAGCTTCAATCTCCTCCACGCTCACGTGGTTCACATGTCCTTTGTTGAACGGGTTCGGCTTCTTCCCAGAGCTTCCATTGCCATTTTCATTTTGGGCTTCGGAACAATCAGTTGCATAATGTCCCGTCTTCTGGCACTTGAAACAAGTAATGTGACTTAGATCTCTCTTGGTTGGGGTAGATGGGTTGGTGCGGTTCTGTCCGTTTCCTCCTCCATTCCCATTACCATTCTTTGCGCCATTATGGTTGTGCGAACTACCTCCTCCATGGGTATGCTGAAACTGTCCTCCCGGCTTCGGGGTAAATCGTGGCTTCTGCTGGGCTCCAGAATTATACTTCCCTTGTCCATACTTCCTCTTGCGGTTTTCAATCTGCTGTTGCTTCCCTTCTATCATGAGAGCTCTATCTACCAGCTCTTGGTAGTTGTTGAAAGTTGCTACCATCAACTGCATACTCAGCTCATCATTCAATCCTTCCAGAAACTTCTCCTGCTTGGCTGCATCCGTAGCAACGTCATCTGGTGCATAACATGCTAACTTACTGAAATCTTCCACATACTGGCCTACGGTGCGTCCTCCTTGGCATAGGTTGCGAAACTCACGCTTCTTCATAGCCATAGCTCCTGCTGAAACATGAGCTGTATGGAAAGCTTGCTGAAACTGGTCCCATGTGACAGTGTCAATAGGGTGCGTGGCTGTATAATTCTCCCACCATGATGCTGCGGGTCCATCAAGCTGATGTGCGGCAAAACGCACTCTTTCTGCATCTGTGCATCCTGCAGTGGTTAACTCCCTTCCAACTTTGCGGAGCCAATCATCTGCAACAATCGGCTCGGTGCTACTGGAAAACACCGGCGGGTTTAGCCTTAAGAAACGGGCTAAGTGGTCAACAGGTGGTGGTGGCGGTGGGTTGTTGTTGTTGTTGCCTTGGTTCTGAACTAACACTTGCATCAGGGCATTCTGTTGCTGAATCAACTGGGTGATCTCTGGCGGGAAAACAAATCCGGGGTCGCGTCTCGGAGGCATCTGATAGGTTTAGAAAAGATGAGAATTAAGAATGGAATGAGGTCTAGAGAGAAAACACTACCCATATGCTCATGAGACAAATTCAATCAATATCACTCAATCAATCCAAACAAGGCAAAACAATCGATCTAACTAGCGTTACAAAGTGCTTGAACTATACTACTAAATGGGGGGAAAACTACTACTGATATGGTAGTCTACTAAAAATTCTGATCCGTTGAAGACTCCATGATGTCTGCTCCAGCTTCATCAACCCATTCCTCTTCACTTGGTTCCGAGTCGGTGTCGTCGATGATGATGTAGTTATCCGGACAAGTGCATTCGTCGACTTCTGCTTTTGGCACTGGATTTCCCACGAATGTTCCAATCTTATTCTCCAGGTCGTCAATCTTCCCGACTAGTGCGTTAATTTCTTCCAAATAGTCTTCGCGTGTAGTCTTGAGTTCTTCTTGGAGTTCCTTGATCTTCGTGAATGCCTTCTTCAGTTCTTCCTTGTCCGTGCACATCTGATTCTCATGGCGTCGAATATGTTGGTTCTGCTCCTGGATGAAAGCTGCAATTGATCCATCCTTCTTGGTCTTGATCATCTCCCATTGCGCGTCTCGACGTCCACAAATTTGATAAATTGTATCCTTAAGCTCCTGGTGATAGACTTCTCCAATGCGTCCCATGGCGATATGTGCGGCCATGCTCTTCCCTAAGCTCCAAGTTGGTGCTTCGAAAACCAACCTTATGGGTTCCGTAATTGGCGCAAACGTTCTTCCTGGAATGCTAACTTGAATCTTCCAGCTCTCCTCTTCAGGTAATGTAGCGTTGTAGGTTCCGGTGACGCTTGGTATTCCTATGTTCAAGTACTTGGTGACTTCCTTCAAATGTCGTCCAAATGGCGTGTCTTCATCTGGTTGCATGAACTTGCTCCTTGCATTCGCCATTCCTAAAAGAGTAGAAAGTGGAGAGGAGTCAGAAATGAGAAGAGAGAAGTTTTCTAGGGCTTAAGCTTAGTGGTCGTGTCCTATAGTCAGCGTGTGCTCTGATACCAACTTTGTAGCGACCAGACCTCAAATGGCCTGTGCTGCTGTGCACCAGTGTCATCCCTGGATTAGTAATGCTGACACGCACAGTACAAATGGAGGATTTATAACAGAGTAGCAATCACACACTTATTACATCGAATATCTCCAAAGAGATTAAGTATGATAAACATGGCTTAAGGCCATCTAATAACGATAACAGCGGAAGACTTGGAAGATAAGTGAGTCCATCAACTCCAGCGGCATCACTGAGTATAAGACCACGACCTAAGGCACCTTACTCGTCGTTTTAAAAGTATTCAACATGAAACGTTGCAGCCCGGAGACGGGTCAGCACATAGAATATGCTGGCAAAGCAACACATAGAGAGCAATGAACAATGATAACGCTATACTATATGCATATATGGCTGGTGGAAAGGCTCTATGGTTACAGTTTTTGCGAAAAGCCAATTTTATCCTACTACAAAGGAATAAATTTTATTTAACTATCATGGTGGTTGAAACATTGAGAAGGTACCTCCAACTCAATCCCAATTAAGTAACATCATTAACCCAACAAAATTAATTATAAGTATCACGGTGATGAGATTCAAATGATAATCCAGGTACTAGATACTCAAGTTGTCCATAACCGGGGACACGGCTAATCATGATCAGTTTGTACACTCTGCAGAGGTTTGTGCACTTTTCCCCACAAGACTCGATCGCCTCCGCTTGATTCTCGCACTGCCTGATGTTTGAGAAACGGATGACCGAGACACAGTCTTTCAGAAACAGTCACTCTCTACTCTGGATGGACTGGTACACCTACTTTCCCCTACATCTGCTAGTCCACCTCTTCAAGAGATCCTGTAACCTACTCAGCTATGCTAGAGCCCATAATAGCTTGCGGCTGCACACGGAAGTTTCTAGCATGAATAATCTTATGATCCCTTTGAGCCTGGGTGGCGGACCTTATACATACAGACAACACTGGGTTCTCCAGGTGCCTCAATCCACCCAGATGTGAGTTTTAGTTGCCACCTTAAGTTAAACCATTATTAACAATCTCACATCTGTCATGAATGTCTCTCAAACCCAATCCACGTCTACGAGCATAGCATGGCATTGATAAAAGCAACGTAGAAGTAACTCCCAAGGGTTTGATAGATAAAACAGGTAATAGGTACTACCTCAACTACTTCCCAATACCCATAGTTTAATTAGATCCTAATCATGCAATGTGTTTGAGGAAATAGATCTAATGCAATAAAACTGGGTATGAACGGGGTATGATCAAAGTGTTACTTGCCTTGCTGATGATCCGCAAAACCTAGCGAGTCGAAGTAACAAGCGGCACACTCCGGGTACTCTATCGCAAAGAAACAAGCATACAATCAGTACTCATCTAATGCATAGGTAAAACTCGAATAAAAGATCCAACCAGAAAGTTCAACTTAAGAACTCCGGTTTGCAAAAAGAATCAACTCGAAAGAAGCAACGAAAGTCAAACGGCGAAAGAAAGAAACTTCGTTTGCTAATCTGGATCTAAGTCAAATTTTACTGTAGCAAAACTTGTTTGAGTAGGTTAAACGGAAAGAGAATTTCGAGACGAAACTCTTGGCGCTTGAATCGCCTGATTCCGATAAACGAGCGAGAAGTTAAACAGATTCGAAAATTCGATCGGAAATCGAATCTCAGAAAATAACGAGAAAATCGGACGAAAAAGAACAACGGACGAATGGTTAAATAACGGACGTTCGTTAACAGAGAAAAACCGACGAACGCGTTTGTTAAAACGAACGGTTCGGTGAACGCTCGTGAAATAAGAAAACCGAAAAAAAACCGATCTAGGGTTTTTTTTAAAACAAAAGGTTTTAAAAAAAACAGAAAACCGGTCAACACGAGATGGCCGGCGGCATACCTCGTCGGGCTACTCCGGCGAGGGCTCCGGCGGGCGGGGCTCGGCGGCGAGGGGTGCGGGGCTCGGGGGGGGGGGGGGGGGGCTCCGGCGGCGAGGGGCTCCGGCTCGGGCGGGGCTCCGGCGGCGGGTGGCGAGGCAACGGCGGGCGGCGGCGGCGGCTAGATGTGGCGGCAGCGGCGTGCTCCTCCGGCGGCGGTGACGAGAGAAACGGAGAGGGGGGGTATATATGGAGGGGGGTGCGGCGGCTTGGGGGAGGGGCAACCCGAGGCGGCGGTGGCGTCGTGGCGATGGCGGACTCCGGCGGCGGCTCGGCGTGCGGGAGGAGGAGAGGCGACGGGGTGGGCCGTCGGCTGGGCTCGGCCCAGTCGGCGCGGCGCGTTTGTGTTTTTTTTAAATATGTTCCGCGGAAAATATTGCGTAGAAAAATAAATAAAAATTAGAAAAATATGAAATAAATTTTCCCCGTCTAGTTAGAAAATCTAGAATAGGGTGAACATTTTTAAAATCAAAAATAAATATTTTGAAAACATGCATATTTTTAAATGCAATAAAATTTGCAATAAAATCCAAATAAATTCCAAATAATGATTTTAACATTTTTCCTCCAGTATTTCAATGTTTTGGAGAAGTCATATTTTCTCCTCTCGTTTATTTAAAATGAAATATTTTTCCGGAGAGAAAATAATTAAAAATCCAAATCCTCGTTTGAAAAATCAAATAAGAAAATACGAGAAAATCCCCAACTCTCTCCGAGGGTCCTTGAGTTGCTTAGGATTTATCGAGGATTTGTCAAAATGCACAAAACATGATATGCAAATGATGATCTATGTATAACATTCCAAATTGAAAATTTGGGATGTTACATAAAATAGCATAATCTAAACGCATAGCTGAACACATAGTTTAAGTAGAAACTGTTAAAGCTCCATGGTCTCGAAACGGCCGGTTTGGTTCAGCTCTCGGGGCCACCTTACACACTAATAAAATCGTCAGCTTCCTTTCCCACTCATCGCCCTCACTTTAAGACAAAAAATTCAATTCGATTCAAAGATCGGAATCATACTTCCAGCGGGCAAGGTCGGCTCAAGAAATGGAAGTTGTGAGATGGAAAGAAAACCACGAAAAAAGAACTGAATTAGGGATCAATCCGTACGCAGCTTGCCTTCTCCCCTTCCCCATAGTAATCCAGCCAATAGTACCCTAACTTAAGAAGTTCTCTTAGCTAGCGCATGTCCATTAATGTGACCACCGCATGCTCCTGCATGAGTTTCATGAATGGTTTGTTTTCGAATCCTATCTCTCTGGGGAAAGGTATCTTTTTTCAATTCGAACAACGATATCCCTACCTGGCAAACTATCCTCGTTTTTGAAGTCCCTAGTTTTGTCCTCTGCTGTAGTATTCCGGTTAGTAGACGGCTTCCTTCATCGGAAATCTAGCCAGTGCTTTCCATTAGGTGTGCAACGAAGGATAGCCTTGCTTTTCTTCTGATTCTGATTCAGTCCAAAGATAGAGACAAAAGAAAGGTAATTACTGAATCAGACTTGGCTTGTTTTTCGGCACGGGCAAAGGTTTGGCAATTCCACAATTAGCAAAGGTTTAATCGGTTGAAGGTATCCTTGGCGAAAGACACCTGGTGAGAGTAGCTGCTACTGCCATGCTACCTCCAACTATGAAGTTCAGCACATAAAAAATATAGACTACTTTGTTTCCAAAAACAATACAGAGAACAAGACCACAAGAAAACAATTTAAAAGAACTACTTTTAGGCAGCAACATCTGGACAACAGGCTTAAAAGCTTCCAGAAAAATGATAGCACACGGCCGAAACAATTTTCCTAATATTTCTTTAAATTGACCTTTCTGCAGTACATAACAGATATAGGGGAATGCCTTTTTTATATTACATTTGCACCAAACCAAGCTATTCTTAATACTAATTCCTTTGCATAGATACTTTCAAAAGTGCTAAGAATAGCAACAGAGAGAAAACGCTGCAGAAGATATCACAATTGAATTACTAACCTGGAACTTCATAGATTTTCTAGCATCTTCAATAAGCTTTGATTCTTACTCAAGTAGTTTGGTTTGTAGTGTAGTTTTTTTTTCTTGACTCTAGTAGTGTAGTTAGCATGCCTTCCGTTCCTTGCTTGCTTATGCACTTCTGAATTAAAGACACCCTTTCATTTCATTATTGACTGGATAAAGTAGTATTAGTTAATATACGCTGATTCAGACAAATCAAAAATAAGAGACAATTTTTTTCGATACTGTATGCTGGGACAGACTTGTAGGTGAGCACAAGCACAACCGGCCTTCCACCTCTTTATACTTATGTTTAGCAGTGTACCTGGTCTTACTTGTTTTTCAGTTTACGCTTGTGTCCCAAACTTGCAAGTTCGAAGAAGAGTATTGTATTGACTTGAATCAAGTTGTTTGCCTACCCACCGTTATGTCTTAGCTTGGAATGAGCTGTGAACAAAATCGAAATAGTTGTTACTTGAGTCGATAATGACTTTGTGTTGGTTTGGTATTTTCTATAAATTGGACTGGTACCATGTATTGTAACATAAGCTTTTGTATAAGAGCTGAGATGTAGTTAAGATTACACTTGATCCTCTCTCTGTTTTGTTGCTTCCTTCCATTATCTCCAACAGCTAGTATCAACACTAGGAACCTTCACGGTCAGGGTTGATTTTATTAGACCACTATGAACACTTGTAATTGGTTCTTTCTACTTCAGGCATGGTTCTCTCTAGTTAGTGGAAGAGTCTACAACAGAGGGCTTGGTATTAGTCACACATTTAGGAAAGAAAGTGAAAGGGGAGGGCAAGAGCGGTTTGAAGGTCAATGAAATGATAATAAACCACCAGGTCGAGTTTGCTTCTCCCTTTCTTTTGGTGTTTAGGATGTGAAGTTGATATAAGAAGAGAGGAAAGGGGAACTGAGCTAAATGGATAATTTCATCCTAGTGATAGACTATTCCAATGGGCATGCATCTGAGATATGGGCTTTGAGCGTAGGAACGCCCACCTTTATAAGAGCTCAGTTCTAAGATTGTTTGCGCGCAGGCACCACTACTATTCTGTCTTTTCTTGTTATGCATCCGGTCCTATAAATATTTTTTTTCTGACCAGAGGAAGAGAAATAAAAACATCACTTCACTCGCCTTGGGGGACCTAATTAGGGGCTGATTGATTTCTTTAATAGATATGAAGATGCCTTGAATGAACCCAAGCAAGCTGAAATAGAATACTATAAGTATGAAGTGGACATCTATGGTATAATTGGAAACATCTCTTTTCTATTTAGATTTTGCTAGTGCCTCCCTTTGTGGCAGAGCGAGCGCCTTGACTAAGATAGACTGAATCTTTCATTCTTTTATTTTATTTTATTCTGGTTCCAATCGTTTGAGGAAAAACCCCTTTTGGCATCAATGAAACTCTGTTATATAGGAGTTCAAAAACCTCATTTTTTAGAGATAGTGGAATTTCTTCTTTCAACACGTACATCGACGAGGGTGTCGATGACTTGAGTGAGGAATGGTCATGTTCTAGAGGCCGTACCTTTGGAGTAAGACCTCAATAAGGGGGTGTCCAGTTTAAATGTAAATGACGAGCATGGAGAGGCCAAGGTCATTTGTAATTAGGTGTGGCTGATGCAAGAAGACTGGCGAGCTGTCCATGGTGAGAAAAGTTGTGATGCTACTGTAGGGGGCATCCTGGTGTAGTTGAGGGCGCAGAACTTCTGTGCGGGTACAACTGGCACTTAAAAGACCTTCTGTGTAGATGAGTTCTCTTGAGTGAGACTAATCGAGTTACGAAGAAACCTATGCGATGGTGCTGTGCAGTTGGGTTCTCTAAAGAGGAGTTTCGTTGTGGGGACCAAGGGGTCTTCTTAAGAAGAGTTTCTTTGATGAAAAGACTGTAGCCATGATGGCAAGTCAAGGTGGGGCCATGTGAAGGCAAGCCTTGTGTATGTTGGCATGATGATGAGAGAAAGGAAATGCCCTGGAACAATAGCTGTCTGTAGCACACCCTGCAATGACTTCGACCAGAGGACTAGCCTATCCAATACCCTACGCCATGACCTTAGATGTTCATACCCCATGATATTCAGTGACACCCGTAGTCATTTGATCATCCATACCTCACAGTACGCTTTCTTTCTTTTTTTTGGACTTTGAATTCCAAGTGAAGGAAGCTCAGGGAAAGATAGACTGGGATTTGACAGCAAGAAGAAAGCAATCATAGTACGCGGCACACACCACTGACAAATGAGATTGACGTCCCAAACCAACACAGGTTCAAGACTAAGTGCAGAACCAAGAATGCCGTGGATAGAAAAGTGAGTGCTTACTCAAGCTTCATGAAGGAAGGGTCCAAGGACCTAAGCGACAACCTCTATGAAAATGAAAAACCTATATATAGATAATAGTATGTATTCGCTAAAACTAAATAGACTTGGCTTGGGGCAGAACTGAGTGGCTAGGCAAAGTTCCCTAGTCCTCTATTGGCCTACCCACCCCTACGACATGGAGGCGCTTACCCTTCTCCAATAAGCATTCCACTACGCGGCGATTGTGAAGGAAATATGCCCTAGAGGCAATAATAAAGTTATTATTTATTTCCTCATATCATGATAAATGTTTATTATTCATGCTAGAATTGTATTAACCGGAAACATAATACATGTGTGAATACATAGACAAACATAGTGTCACTAGTATGCCTCTACTTGACTAGCTCGTTAATCGAAGATGGTTGAGTTTCCTAGCCATGGACATGAGTTGTCATTTGATTAATGGGATCACATCATTAGGAGAATGATGTGATTGACTAGACCCATTCTGTTAGCTTAGCACTTGATCATTTAGTATGTTGCTATTGCTTTCTTCATGACTTATACATGTTCCTATGACTATGAGATTATGCAACTCCCGTTTACAATAGGAACACTTTGTGTGCTACCAAATGTCACAACGTAACTGGGTGATTATAAAGGTGCTCTACAGGTGTCTCCGAAGGTACTTGTTGAGTTGGCGTATATCGAGATTAGGATTTGTCACTCCGGTTATCGGAGAGGTATCTCTGGGCCCACTCGGTAATACACATCACTATAAGCCTTGCAAGCATTGTAACTAATGAGTTAGTTGCGGGATGATGTATTCCGGAACAAGTAAAGAGACTTTCCGGTTACGAGATTGAACTAGGTATTGAGATACCGACGATCGAATCTCGGGCAAGTAACATACTGATGACAAAGGTAACAACGTATGTTGTTATGCGGTTTGACCGATAAAGATCTTCGTAGAATATGTGGGAGCCAATATGAGCATCCAGGTTCCGCTATTGGTTATTGACCGGAGACGTGTCTCGGTCATGTCTACATAGTTCTCGAACCCATAGAGTCCGCACGCTTAAAGTTTGGTGACGATCGGTATTCTGAGTTTTTGTGTTTTGATGTACCGAAGGTAGTACGGAGTCCCGGATATGATCACGGACATGACGAGGAGTCTCGAAATGGTCGAGATGTAAAGATCGATATATTGGATGACTATGTTCGAACACCGGAAGTGTTTCGGGAGGTTTCGGACATTTACCGGAGTACCGGGGGGTTACCGGAACCCCCCGGGGAGTATATTGGGCCTAATGGGCCTTAGTGGGAGAAGAGGAGGGGCGGCCAGGGCAGCCGCGTGCCCCCTCCCCCTCTAGTCCGAATTGGACAAGGAGGGGGGCGGCGCCCCCCTTTTGCCTTCTCCTCCTCTCTCCCTTCCTTCCCTTCTCCTACTCCAACAAGGAAAGGAGGAGTCCTACTCCCGGTGGGAGTAGGACTCCCCCCTTGGCGCGCCCTCCTTGGCCGGCCGCCTCTCCCCCCGTGCTCCTTTATATACGGGGGCAGGGGGCACCTCTAGACACACAAGTTGATCTGTTGATCTCTCCCAGCCGTGTGCGGTGCCCCCCTGCACCATATTCCACCTCGGTCATATCGTAGTGGTGCTTAGGCGAAGCCCTGCGTCGGTAGCAACATCATCGCCGTCATCACGCCATCGTGCTGACAGAACTCTCTGTGAAGCTCTGCTGGATCGGAGTTCGCGGGACGTCATCGAGCTGAACGTGCGCTGAACTCGGAGGTACCGTACGTTCGGTACTTGGATCGGTCGGATCGTGAAGACGTACGTGTTGGAAATATGCCCTAGAGGCAATAATAAAATGGTTATTATTGTATTTCCTTGTTCATGATAATTGTCTGTTGTTCATGCTATAATTGTATTAACTGGAAACCGTAATACATGTGTGAATACATAGACCACAACATGTCCCTAGTAAGCCTCTAGTTGACTAGCTCGTTGATCAATAGATGGTTATGGTTTCCTGACCATGGACATTGGATGTGATTGATAACGGGATCACATCATTAGGAGAATGATGTGATGGACAAGACCCAATCCTAAGCATAGCACAAGATCGTGTAGTTCGTTTGCTAGAGCTTTTCTAATCTCAAGTATCATTTCCTTAGACCATGAGATTGTGCAACTCCCGGATACCGTAGGAATGCTTTGGGTGTACCAAACGTCACAACGTAACTGAGTGGCTATAAAGGTGCACTACAGGTATCTCCGAAAGTGTGTGTTGGGTTGGCACGAATCGAGACTGGGATTTGTCTCTCCGTATGACGGAGAGGTATCTCTGGGCCCACTCGGTAATGCATCATCATAATGAGCTCAATGTGACTAAGGAGTTAGCCACGGGATCATGCATTATGGTACGAGTAAAGTGACTTGCCGGTAACGAGATTGAACAAGGTATTCGGATACCGACGATCGAATCTTGGGCAAGTAACGTACCGATTGACAAAGGGAATTGTATACGGGATTGATTGAATCCTCGACATCGTGGTTCATCCGATGAGATCATCGTGGAGCATGTGGGAGCCAACATGGGTATCCAGATCCCGCTGTTGGTTATTGACCGGAGAAATGTCTCGGTCATATCTACATGTCTCCCGAACCCGTAGGGTCTACACACTTAAGGTTCGGCGACGCTAGAGTTATAGAGATATTATTATGCGGTAAACCGAAAGTTGTTCGGAGTCCCGGATGAGATCCCGGACGTCACGAGGAGTTCCGGAATGGTCCGGAGGTAAAGATTTATATATGGGAAGTCCTATTTTGGCCGGAAAATGTTTGGGATTTTTCGGTATTGTACCGGGAAGGTTCTAGAAGGTTCAGAAGTGGGGCCCACCTGCATGGGGGGACCCAGATGAACGTGGGTAGTGGGGGCAAGGCCCCACACCCCTGGTCAAGGCGCACCAAGATCCCACCTTACAAGGAATAAGATCATATCCCGAAGGGATAAGATCAAGACCCTAAAAAAGGGGGATAACAATCGGTGGGGAAGGGAAATGATGGGATTTCTTTCCCCCACCTTTGACAACGCCCCAATGGAAAGAAACCAGCCCCCTCCACCCCTATATATAGTGGGGAGGCGCATGGGAGCAGCACCCCAAGCCCCTGGCGCCTCCCTCTCCCTCCCGTGACACCTCTCCCTCTCGCAGAGCTTGGCGAAGCCCTGCCGAGATCCCCGCTGCTCCCACCACCACGCCGTCATGCTGCTGGATCTCCATAAACCTCTCCCTCCCCTTGCTGGATCAAGAAGGAGGAGCCGTCTTCCCAACCGTACGTGTGTTGAACGCGGAGGTGCCGTCCGTTCGGCGCTCGGTCATCGGTGATTTGGATCACGACGAGTACGACTCCATCAACCCCGTTCACTTGAACGCTTCCGCTCACGATCTACAAGGGTATGTAGATGCACTCTTTTCCCTCTCGTTGCTAGAAGACTCCATAGATTGTTCTTGGTGATGCATAGAAAAATTTGAATTATTGCTACGTTCCCCAACAGTGGCATCATGAGCCAGGTTTATGCGTAGATTCTATGCACGAGTAGAACACAAAGTAGTTGTGGGCGACGATTTGTTCAATTTGCTTACCGTTACTAGTCTTATCTTGATTCGGCGGCATTGTGGGATGAAGCGGCCCGGACCGACCTTACACGTACTCTTACGTGAGACAGGTTCCACCGACTGACATGCACTTGATGCATAAGGTGGCTAGCGGGTGTCTGTCTCTCCCGCTTTAGTCGGATCGGATTCGATGAAAAGGGTCCTTATGAAGGGTAAATAGAAATTGGCATATCACCGTTGTGGCTTTTGCGTAGGTAAGAAACGTTCTTGCTAGAAACCCATAGCAGCCACGTAAAACATGCAACAACAATTAGAGGACGTCTAACTTGTTATTGCAGGGTATGCTATGTGATGTGATATGGCCAAAAGGATGTGATGAATGATATATGTGATGTATGAGATTTATCATGTTCTTGTAATAGGAATCACGACTTGCATGTCGATGAGTATGACAACCGGTAGGAGCCATAGGAGTTGTCTTAATTTATTGTGTGACCTGCGTGTCAATGAAAACGCCATGTAATTACTTTACTTCATTGCTAACCGTCAGCAATAGTAGTAGAAGTAATAGTTGGCGAGACAACTTCATGAAGACACGATGATGGAGATCATGGTGTCATGCCGGTGACGAAGGTGATCATGCCGTGCCTCGAAGATGGAGATCAAAAGGCGCAAGATGATATTGGCCATATCATGTCACTTTATGATTTGCATGTGATGTCTGTCATATTTACATCTTATTTGCTTAGAACGACGGTAGCATAAATAAGATGATCCCTCACTAAAATTTCAAGAAATGTGTTCCCCCTAACTGTGCACCGTTGCGAAGGTTCATTGTTTCGAAGCACCACGTGATGATCGGGTGTGATAGATTCTAACGTTCGCATACAACGGGTGTTGACGAGCCTAGCATGTACAGACATGGCCTCGGAACACATGCGAAACACTTAGGTTGACTTGACGAGCCTAGCATGTACAGACATGGCCTCGGAACACAAGAGATCGAAAGGTCGAACATGAGTCGTATAGTAGATGCGATCAACATGGAGATGTTCACCGTTGATGACTAGTCCTTCTCACGTGATGATCGGACATGGCCTAGTCGATTCGGATCATGTATCACTTAGATGACTAGAGGGATGTCTATCTAAGTGGGAGTTCATTAAATAATCAGATGAACTTAATTATCATGAACATAGTCAAAAGGTCTTTGCAAATTATGTCATAGCTTACGCATTGGTTCTACTGTTTAAGATATGTTCCTAGAGAAAATTTAGTTGAAAGTTGATAGTAGCAATTATGCGGACTGGGTCCGTAAACTGAGGATTGTCCTCATTGCTACACAGAAGGCTTATGTCCTTAATGCACCGCTCGGTGTGCTGAACCTCGAGCGTCGTTTGTGGATGTTGCGAACATCTGACATACACGTTTTGATGACTACGTGATAGTTCAGTGCGTAATGTTAAAACGGTATAGAATTGAGGCACCGAAGACGTTTTTGAAACGTCGCAGAACATGTGAGATGTTCCAAAGACTGAAATTGGGATTTCAGACTAGTGCCCACGTCAAGAGGTATGAGACCTCTGACAAGTTTCTTAAGCTTGCAAACTAAGGGAGAAAAGCTCAACCATTGAGCATGTGCTCAGATTGTCTGAGTACTACAATCGCTTGAATCGAGTGGGAGTTAATCTTCCAGATGAGATAGTGATGGTTCTCCAAAGTCACTGCCACCAAGCTACTAGAGCTTCGTGATGAACTATAACAAATCAGGGATAGATATGATGATCCTTGAGCTATTCGCGATGTTTGACACCACGAAAGTAGAAATCAAGTAGGAGCATCAATTGTTGATGGTTAGTAAAACCACTAGTTTCAAGAAGGGCAAGGGAAAGAAGGGATACTTCATGAAACGGAAAATCAGTTGCTGCTCTAGTGAAGAAACCCAAGGTTGAACCCAAACCCAAGACTAAGTGCTTCTAAAATGAGGGGAACGGTCACTGAAGCAGAACTACCCTAGATACTTGGTAGATGAGAAGGCAGGCAAGGTCGACAAAAGTATATTGGATATACATTATATTAATGTGTACTTTACTAGTACTCCTAGTAGCACAAGGGTATTAGATACCGGTTCGGTTGCTAAGTGTTGGTAACTCGAAATAAAAAGCTACGGAATAAACGGAGACCAGCTAAAGGTGAGATGATGATATGTGTTGGAAGTGTTTCCAAGGTTGAGGTGATCAAGCATCGCATGCTCCCTCTACCATCGAGATTGGTGTTAAACCTAAATAATTGTTATTTGGTGTTTGCGTTGAGCATAGACATGATTGGATTATGTTTATCGCAATACGGTTATTCATTTTAGGAGAATAATGGTTACTCTGTTTATTTGAATAATACCTTCAATGGTCTAGCACCTAAAATGAATGGTTTATTGAATCTCGATCGTAGTGATACACATGTTCATGCCAAAAGATATAAGATAGTAATGATAGTACCACACACTTGTGGCACTGCTATTTGAGTCATATTGGGATAAAACGCATGAAGAAGCTCCATGTTGATGGATCTTTGGACTCACTCGTTTTTGAAAAAGTTTGAGACATGCGAACCATGTCTATTGGTTTATACGCATGAAGAAACTCCATGCAGATGGATCGTTTGGACTCACTTGATTTTGAATCACATGAGACATGCAAATCATACCACATGGGCACGATGACTGAAAGGCCTCGTTTTCAGTGAGATGGAACAAGAGAGCAAATTGTTGGAAGGAAAACATTTGATGTGTCCAGTCCAATGAGTGCTGAGGCACGCAGTGGATATCATTATGTTCTTACTTCACAGATGATTTGAGTAGATGCTGAGAATATTTACTTGATGAAACACAAGTCTGAATTATTGAAAGGTTCAAGTAATTTCACAGTGAAGTTGAAGATCGTCGTGACAAGAGGATAAAATGTCTGTGATATGATCATAGAGATGAATATCTGAGTTACGAGTTTGGCACACAATTAAGAAATTGTGGAAATTGTTTCACGACTAATACCGCCTGGAACACCATAGTGTGATGGTGTGTCCGAACATCATAACTGCACCCTATTGGATATGGTGCATACCATGATGTCTCTTATCGAATTACACTATCGTTTATGGGTTAGGCATTAGAGACAACCGCATTCACTTTAAATAGGGCACCACGCAATTCCGTTGAGACGACACTGTATGAACTATGGTTTAGAGAAACCTAAGCTGTCGTTTCTTAAAAGTTTGGGGCTGCGACGCTTATGTGGAAAAGTTTCAGGCTGATAAGCTCGAACCCAAAGCGGATAAATGCATCTTCATAGAATACCCAAAACAGTTGGGTATACCTCCTATTTCAGATCCGGAAGTGAAGTGATTGTTTCTAGAAACAGGTCCTTTCTCGAGGAAAAGTTTCTCTCGAAAGAATTGAGTGGGAGGATGGTGGAGACTTGATGAGGTTATTGAACCATGACTTCAACTAGTGTGTAGCAGGGCACAGGAAGTTGTTCCTGTGGCACCTACACCAATTGAAGTGGAAGCTTATGATAGTGATCATGAAACTTTGGACCAAGTCACTACCAAACCTCGTAGGTCGACAAGGATGCGTACTACTTCAGAGTGGTACATAATCCTGTCTTGGAAGTCATGTTGCTGGACAACAATGAACCTACGAGCTATGGAGAAGCGATGATGGGCCCGGATTCCGACGAATGGCTCGAGGCCATAAAATCGAGAGAGGATCCATGTATAAAAACAAAGTGTAGACTTTGGAAGAACTACTTGATGGTCGTAAGGCTGTTGCGTGCAGATGGATTTTAAAAGGAAGACAGACAATGATGGTAAGTGTCACCATTAAGAAAGCTCGACTTGTCGTTAAGATGTTTTCCGACAAGTTCAAGGGGTTGACTACGACAAGGCTTTCTCACTCGTATCGATGCTGAGAGTCCGTTGGAATTATATTAGCAGTTACTGCATTATTTATGAAATCTTGCAGATAGGATGTCAAAACATTGTTTCCTCGACGATTTTCTTGAGGAAAGGTTGTATGTGATACAACCAAAAGGTTTTGTCAATCCTGAAATATGCTAACAAGTATGCAAAGCTCCGGCAATCCTTCTAAGGACTGGAGTAAGTATCTCGGAGTTGGAATGTACGCTTTGATGAGATGATCAAAGATTTTGGGTTTATACAAAGTTTAAGAGAAACTTGTATTTCCAAAGAAGTGAGTGGGAGCACTATAGAATTTTTGATGAGTATATGTTGTTAACATATTGTTGATCAGAAATGATGTAGAATTTCTGGAAAGCATCCAGGGTTATTTGAAAAGTGTTTTTAATGGAAAACCTGGATTAAGCTACTTGAACATTGAGCATCAAGATATATAAGGATAGATAAAAAACGCATAAGTACTTTCAAATGAATACATACCGTGACAAGATTTTGAAGGAGTTCAAAATAGATCAGCAAAGAAGGAGTTCTTGGCTGTGTTACAAGGTGTGAGTATTGAGTAAGACTCAAGACCTGACCACAGCAGAAGAAAGAGAAAGGACGAAGGTCGTCCCCTATGCTTTAGACGTAGGCTCTACAATATGCTATGCTGTGTACCGCACCTGAAGTGTGCCTTGCCATGAGTTAGTCAAGGGGTACAATAGTGATCTAGGAAGGGATCGCATGACAGCGGTCGAACTTATCCTTAGTATCTAGTGGACTAAGGAATTTTCTCGATTATAGAGGTGGAAAGGGGGTTCGTCGTAAAGGGTTACGTCGATGCAAACTTTGACACTAATCCGGATGACTCTGAGTAGTGAACCGGATTCGTATAGTAGAGCAGTTATTTGGAATAGCTCCAAGTAGCGTGTGGTAGCTGCATCTACAAGATGACATAGAGATTTGTAAAGCACACACGGATCTGAATGTTGCAGACCGTTGACTAAAACCTCTCTCGTAAGCATAACATGATCAAACCCTAGAACTCACTGAGTGTTAATCACATGGTGATGTGAACTAGATTATTGACTCTAGTAAACTCTTGGGTATTAGTCACATGGCGATGTGAACTTTGAGTGTTAATCACATGGTGATGTGAACTAGATTATTGACTCTAGTGCAAGTGGGAGACTGTTGGAAATATGCCCTAGAGGCAATAATAAAATGGTTATTATTGTATTTCCTTGTTCATGATAATTGTCTGTTGTTCATGCTATAATTGTATTAACTGGAAACCGTAATACATGTGTGAATACATCACTAGTAGAAAACTGGGCTTTGGTCACAGGGCAATATTCACATTAGTCCCGGTTCAGTCACGAACCGGGACTAATGTGAGCATTGGTCCCGGTTCGTGCGGCGAGGGGCCTGCCGGGCCTCGTGGGGGCATTGGTCCCGGTTCGTCCGGACCCTTTGGCCCTGGTTGGTGGGACAAACCGGGACCAATGGGCCACGCTCCTGGCCCACCACCCTTTAGTCCCGGTTCATACCACAAACCGGGACTAAAGGGCTGGTCCTAGTTGCGGCCAGTGTTTAGTCCCACCTCGCCAACCGAAGGGCGTTCACACCAGTTTATAAGCCCGTCCCTCTCTGCCTTGTTGAGCTCCTCTTAAAGTGAAAATAGATGCCCTTATACAGGGAATTTGACCTAAATTCACAGTAAATTTCATAGAAATTTATTATGAATTTAGGTTGAATTTCCTCTATAAGCGCATCTATGTTCATTTTTTATATTTATAAAATAAATAAACCTTAATAAAATAAATAAAAATAAATAAACCTTAATAAAATAAACTATAGTAACTAAAATAAATAAACCTTAATAAATTAAGTAAAAATAGCAGCAGTAAAATAAATAAAAATAGCAGCAGTAAAATAAATAAAAATAAAATAATTAAAGTAAAATACATAAGTAATTAGAAATAAAATAAATAAGTTTTTTGTTGTAAGTAGAAACAAAACAAAAAAAATAAAGCAAAAGAGAAAAAAACAGAGGAAACAAATTATGCCACCTACTGGGCCACCACGGCCTGAATACGACTAGAAACCCATCCATGGGCCAGGATTCAGGCCCGCAGAAGGCCCAGTAGGCCCCACAGGCAAAGAGAACGGTTAGGCCCGAAAGCCTGCAGTTGAGAGGAGTTCGAGAGGGTGGGCGCAGCAGTGCTTATAAACCACTCTCGAGCTCTCTCAACTAGCGAGGTGGGACTAAAGTTTTGACGCGGGGCAGCACAAGGCCTTTGGTCCCGGTTGGTGCCACCAACCGGGACTAAAGGGGGCATTGGTCCCGGTTCATGGCACCAACCGGGACCAAAGGCCTTTAGTCCCGGTTGGTGCCACGAACCGGGACCAATGAGTTCCCTATATATACCCCATCGCCACAACAGAGCACTCCAGAGTGCTCTGTTTTTTCTGGCCGGCGAGGGAAGGGCATTTGGGTGCTCTAGCTCGCCTCCTATGCACATGAGGTGTTCGATGAAATGTCTGAGCCACACTAGTTAATCTTTCTCCTCTCGAAACTCGACCTCCGAGCTCCATTTTTATCACATCCTAGCTAGTTCATGCATTAGAGTGTTGCATCATGTCTACATTTCACAGAAACCTGAAATGGGGAATGCCAGAAACCCCCAGCACCCCCCCTGGAACAACTAGGGTTTACTAAAATTCTTTTCAATGAACCTGAAATGCCCTCCATAAATGTTCACCATCTTTGGTCTTGGCTAAAACCTCTGCCAAAAATGGTTTCATATTTTTGGAGGCCATTTTGGATTTTTGCACAAGCCATAAGTATTTGCATTTGGGCATTTTAAATGCTATAAATATTTTTAAATGCCCAAATAATTTTGAAAGTATTTTTAGGCTGTTGGGAATAATCTCAAAGGTGCCTCAGAATATTTTCAGGATTTTTCCAAATGAAATAGTATTTTTACTATTTCAAAACACAGTACAGAAATAATCAAAAAAGGAGAAAGAAAACAGAAAGCAGAAACTTACCTGGCAGCCCACCTGGCGGCCCAGCACTGTGCTGGCCCGCGCCAGCGAGCTGCTTGCTCTCGCCAGAGCAGGCAGACAGGTGACGCGGCGAGCGCGAGCTCGCCACCGCGCCAGCTGCTTGCCGCCCTCGCCGCGGACGAGCTGGACGACCTTCCTCGACGCGCCCCGAGCCCCTGGACATCGTCACTCTCCCCCATCGCCTCTCCCTCGCCCTTTCCCCACCATGGCCGACGCCGCCGCAGACACCTCACCGGAGTAACCGTGGCCACCGTCGACCTCGCGCCATTCCACTGTGTCCTACAGCTCTGCCGTCGCCCACTCCTTCGAGCAAGCCGAGCCCCGAGCGCTCGTTTGCCCCGAAGCTCCGCCACCGACCTCGCCTTCGCCGCTCCCCGTCGGAGATCCCCTCCGCCGTCGCCACTGCTACAGCTCGTCTCCGACCCCGCCGCCTGCTCCGTCGCAACCGCCGTGAGCATGGCCACCTTCCCATCCTCCCCTCTCTCTCTCTCGAGCTCTGTAGCCACCGCACGAAGCTCACCCGAACGCGCCGCCGTACGAGCTCGTCGCCGACGAGGCTCCGGCCATCCAACGGCCGCACCACCGTAGCCATTAGCTTCACCGCAACGCCAGGAACCCGTAGCGCCATCGCATGTCCCTCGCCGTGCTCTCTAGCTACGGTTTCAACCACGCCCGTACTCCGGCAGCCGCACGGCTCGTCGCCGGCGTCGATTCCGGCGACCCCGAGCTCCACTACCACCACCAGTCGACGCGGTTCGCCCCCAGCTACACGTAGGTGCTCTCCGCCGTCCTTTTGGTCGCCGGAGGAGCAAACCCGCACACCACCGCCGCGTCTGGACGTCGCCGGCGGCTAAACGCCGGCGAGTCAGCGTGGTTTGACCACGGTTTGACCCCCCAGGGTCACTGACAAGTGGGGCCCGCCTGCTAATTAAATCTGGGTTAAAGTTAAAACTAATCCTAATTAACTAATTACCTAACCGTGACACTGACACAGGGGACCCACCCGTCAGGTTTGACCTGGACGACCCCGCTGACCCGCTGACGTCACACTGACGTCAGGCTGGCGCAATAAAACATTTACTGGAATTATTCTTATATTGGAAATTCCAGAAATTATCACAAACTTCAAAAAATCATAGAAAATAATCTATAGCTCAGAATGAAAAGATTTATATATGAAAAATGATCAGAAAAATCCATTCTATCCATCTGTACTGGTTTCATGCATGATTAAGCAAGTTAACCTACTGTTTTATACAGAACAAGATAAGGCATTATTATGGGCCATTTATGAACTTGGAATTTGAATCTTTGATTCAAATTAGTCCAAACCTTTCTGGCCTTAGTTGCATTAGCCCAATACATCCATTTTGCCATGTCTCATGCATGCATCATATTGTTGCACTTGCTTGGTGTTGATTGTGCTTCGGTATGCTCATCGTGGTAGGTCCTGCCGCCGAGGATATTCACGGGTATCCAACTGAAGGGCAGTATCCCACCACCACTCTGTCAGGCAAGCAACCCATTGATCATTTCGATACAAACCCATCTTCTCGCTTCTGCTCTCGTTTACTGCATTAAGACAACGCGATTCAAACTGCTGTGTGTGTTGCGGTAGTTGAACCCACTTTCCTCTGCATGACCTGTCATTGCCACAGTAACTAGATGAAACCCACTAGCATGTGTAGGAGTTGATTGAGCCATGTTGTGTTCCTACAATGCTATGCTTGCTACGCTTAGAGTTGTGTCAGGTCTGGCTCATCAGGGTGATGAACTAGAGTGAAAGTGCGTGTGTCGGTAATGAGAGTGAAGTGTGGAATACGATTTGGTAAAGGTATCGATGGGAGGCCATGTAGGAGTACATGGTGGGTTGTTTCATTGAGACCGTCCCTAAGAACTGAGATCTGTATGCGTGATTTAAGATTCAGCTACTACCACACATTGGGCCCGAAACCAATGGACCCCCTCGGCTTCTTATTCACCCTTGTCCTCTGTCCAGGAGTTGCACGTAGTTTCTGGTGTTTGTAGTAAGCTGGAGGCCGTGGACAGCGCTGACCAAGGGGTGGGCTGTGATGCGGTAGGCTCGTGGCACGGTGTACCGAGTCGCCCGTTTGGTGTCCGGGAACCCTGCACACATCGTTCGGGGCCGTATGTGGAAACCTCGGCCGGACTCCCTGCGGATGGAACCTGAATAGGCGATAAACCTGGACTAGAGACTCGAGTGTTTAGGTAGGCTGTGGCCGACACCCACGTTGGGCTTCCGCTTGAAGGTTGCCGAGTACACGTCGTGTAGCGACGATAAGTGGTGAGAGCGTGTGTGACGAAGTACACCCCTGCAGGGTATGAAACTATTCGAATAGCCGCGTCCGCGGTAAAGGACTACTTGGTCGCTTATGCAGTTCATAGACAAGTAAATGGATACTACTAAAAGCCTCAAGATAAGTGTGAGTACCGCGGATGGCCCTCTCGTTGGATGACGAGGGAGGATCCACGGTGGAGTATTGAGTTGGTGATTAGTGGACTCGTGTGAGAAAACTATTTCACAAGTGGTGTATCGTAGGATAGCTTAGCCAAGAGTCAAAGCTGGCTTGCTGCAATAACCCCACTACCTTCTTGAGAATGAACATGTATAGTAGGATCTGTTGTAAGACTTGCTGAGTACCTTTGTACTCATGTTGCTTTAATTACTGTTTTCAGACGACAACACCGCCCCTTCTGACGGGTTCTACGTAGAACTCGACGACGACGAGTGACTTGCCACCCAGGTGGTGATCTAGGCTTGTGAAGGGCCTATGTAGATAGACAGGCTTCGTCAAGCCTTCTTTCTTCTAGTGTCTGTACCCAGACAGTTTGCTTCCGCATGTGCTTGTATGATTGTATGACTTGAGTGTTGGGTCATGCGACCCCTATCTGTATGAACAAGTTATGTAAGGCTCTCCGGAGCCCCTTAAATAAAGTACTTGAGTTGTAGAGTTTTGTTGTGATGCCATGTTGTATTCGCGCATATCGAGCATATTGTGTGTATGTTTGAAATGCTTGGTATGTGTGGGATCCGACAATCTAGTTGTCTATCTTTAGCAGCCTCTCTTATGGGGAAATGTAGTCTGGTGCCTCCTTGAGCCATAGTAGTCCGCTACAGCCCGGTTCACCGGAGTCCTGCTAGCCCAGCACTACTGCTCTGGACACTTGACTGGCCGGCATGTGAGTCATATCGTTCCTGTGTCTGTCCCTTCGGGGAAATGTCACACGGTGACATCCGGAGTCCTGCCTAGCCTGCTACAGCCCGGGTTCCCGGAGTCCTGTTAGCCCAGTGCTACAGCCCGGATTCACACGCTGCTGACCGACATGTTCGATGTTGATTCATGTATGCCTGTCCCCATACGTTAGTGCCGCTTTGGGTTCACGACTAGCCATGTCGGCCCGGGTTCTCTGTCATATGGATGCTAGCGACATTGTCATATACGTGAGCCAAAAGGCGCAAACGGTCCCGGGCCATGGTAAGGCGACACCCGTGGGAGTACCGTGCGTGAGGCCGCAATGTGATATGAGGTGTTACAGGCTAGATCGGTGTGACTTGGAATCGGGGTCCTGACAGCGTTGGCATCAGAGCCGGACTGCCTGTAGGTGCGATAAGCCAAACTGGTCGATGTCGAGTCTAGAAATGCTTTAGTTATATGTAGGGGAATTGATTGTGGGAGGGAACGTAAGGTGCTTTTACTCCTTTACCTCATGCCCTCTGATCTGAGTCATTCTCTTCTCATTCTACGTGGGTTAAGGACTAGGCTCTCTCCTCTCTATCAGGTTCACGTGTTACTAATCCGTAGTAACTTATAGGATTGTTGGTTCCATGCTTCGGTTCAGTTTCTACTACCCTAGTATGTTGTCGGTTGAACCAGAACCTTGACATGATGTTGTTGAGTGGTATTGCAAAACTGTTGCGAATGTCTCAAATCCTTTTTCGAGCATTTACAGCCGTTATGCTGTCCGAATTCTCCTAGTAATACTAATGCCTTGCATCATTTCGTGCTTTCAGATGGCCACCCGTTCCCAGAACCAAGTGGTTCGTCTGACCCGGTGCATCGGCGTACCTGGTCACACGGCCATGTTGGTCCGAGTGATGGTTGAGACAGGCTATCGTTGGTATCCCGAGTATACCGTCGAGGAGCAGTTCCGAGACTTTAACCAAAGTCAATATCTTTGCACCGTCAGGATTTATCCATCCTATCCCGGAGCCACTGAACCCCTCCATTGCTCTTATGGACTTGGGGTTACTATCGAGATGTCTGTGCAGGACGCAGCTTACTCAATGATGACTATCATGCGAGCCAAAACTGCTTTGCTTCAGAACACCGACTACCGCTACATGCCAGCAGCACTCCCTGGGGCACAGGGGTACTATCAGGCTACTTACTGTGATTCTACCCATGAGGACTCACTACTCCGCACCACCACTGAGATGCTTGAGGACAAGGACCGTGAGAATCGTGCCTTGCGAATGGAGCTCTTTAATGCTCGTGCTGATCACTGGGCCACTCTGACACGGTTTGCACCTGCCGTGCAAGCTGGGTTCATGGACATGAGGGACTTATACCCCGTGCGATCTGGTCTGCCAGAATGTATGGAATGGTGTGATGTAGGAGGCATCACCCCTCCTCGTGGACCCCGTCTGCCACCGTTTGTTGGACCAAGGCCACACCCGAGTCCCTATGGACCGCAGGCTCCACAGGACCGTCTGTTTCCGGATGATCATGTTCAGCTTCCAGGACATGGTGGTGACTTCTATGAGGATTACTACGGAGACGTCTGAGTTGGCAGTAGATCTACTAGTATTGTAACAGTTGTAATCTCCACAGTCCTGCGTGTCTTGTGGAATACAACTTGGTGTGTATCACGTTCCGGAGGTGTAGAAAAATAATGTATAGGAGCTTGGAATGCCTCTGATGAGATGTATCGTCTTTCATCGTAGTTGTACCTTAGCCTGGGCTTGTACTAAACTATGTATGGCGTGTATGACCGTTGGTATATGTATGTTGCTATGTTACCATGTCATACTGATGGTCATCTCTGCATTCCGCGTTATCCATTACATTCCGCTTTTCCCTATCAAGATTCAGCCATCCTCGTCTAAATCGTTGCCTTGTTTCTCCTAGGATGGTTAACACCCGCAACAACCCTGCTGTCCAGGCGCAGGATGAAGCCAATGCAGCCAGGGCGGAGGATCTGCCCCAACCGCCTTCACTGGCCGAAGTTATGCTGGAGGCAGAAAGAAACAAGCGTGAGACTAACCGCTTGCTAGAGCGAATTGAGCAGAATACTGCACGTCACCAGAGGAACGACCTGGTGTCCCTCAATGACTTTATCAAGTTGTACCCACCGAAGTTCAATCATTCCGTCGAGCCCCTTGATGCGGATGACTGGCTTCGCAGCATCACCCATAAGCTACGTTCTGCCAACGTAGCCGAAGCTGATAAGGTTACCTACGCTGCCTATCACCTCGAAGGCCCTGCTAGCCTTTGGTGGGAGAACTTTGAGGCTATGCGCCCAGCTGGCCAAATCACTACTTGGGCTGAATTCAGTGAGGCTTTCCGTGAGCATCACATCCCGGAGGGTCTCATAGATCGCAAGCGCGAAGAATTCTGCAACTTCACCCAAGGCAGACTGACCGTGGATGCATACAGCCGTGAGTTTGGAAATCTAGCACGCTATGCTCCTGAAGAGGTATCCACCGACGCCAAGAAGCAGGCAAGGTTCCGCAAGGGACTTAGCCCCGAGCTTCGCCGTGATCTCCGTCTGCATGAGTGTACCTCTTTCCAAAAGTTGGTCAATAAGGCCATCAGTGCCGAGACAGGACAAACTGACTATGACGCTACACGCAAGCACTCTCGTGACTTTGGTTCCTCATCTGGCTCCGGATCCCAGAAGCGCCGGGTCTGGATTCCAAATACTGCTCTACCACCCAGGTTCACTCCGAGGCCATCCTTCGAGGCGCCTCGCCCCAACCAGCAGCATGCACCGCCCAAAGTCTATGGTGGCCCCACTGCTAATGCTGCTCCACGCCCCAATATTGTGACATGCTTCAAGTGTGGAGAAACGGGTCACTATCAGCGCGAGTGCCCCCGAAACAACCTCAATCAACCTGGACAGTCCGTTGGCCGTGGTAAGCCAGCAGGAAAGACTTACTACGCCAAGCCAGCCACCACAGCACGTGGCCATGTCAACTATGTTTCAGCTGAAGAAACTCATGAGGATCCCAACGTCGTCCTTGGTACGCTCCTTGTTAATTGCCATCCGGCAACTGTTCTTTTCGATACTGGAGCATCTCATTCATTTATCTCTGAGAGCTATGCTCGATTACACAACACCACATTCTGCGACATGCCCACTTCCATGGTAATCCAAACCCCTGGTTCTAAGTGGCAAACCTCTAAGATAAGCCATGGCAATGAAATTCTTGTTGACAGATTGGTCCTTCCTTGCGTCACTAATAGCTCTCAAGTCCTCGGACATAAACATCATCTTGGGTATGGACTGGATGTCAGCTCATTATGCTAAGATTGATTGCTCTACTAGAACTGTTCAACTCACCCATCCGTCGGGCAAGACAGTCAATGTTTTGACCCGAGTGTCTAAACGTCAGCTCTACTCATTAAATGCCAACCCTCTTCCAGACCTCGAAGATGTGCCGGTAGTCTGTGACTTCCCGGATGTCTTCCCTGAAGAACTGCCAGGTATTCCACCTGACAGAGATGTTGAGTTCGTGATAGACCTCGTTCCAGGAACCGTCCCAATCTCTAGAAGACCCTATAAGATGGCACCCCTAGAGCTAGCCGAGCTTAAGAAACAACTCGATGAGTCCTTGAAAAAGGGTTTCATCCGTCCTAGTTCTTCTCCGTGGGCTTGCCCCGTCCTCTTCGTCAAGAAGAAGGATGGTACGGATCGGATGGTTGTAGATTACCGACCCGTCAACCTAGTCACAATCAAGAACAAGTATCCGCTTCCCAGGATCAACGACCTGTATGATCAGCTCGCTGGATCCTCAGTCTTCTCTAAGATGGATTTGAGGTTGGGCTACCATCAAATCAAAATCAAGAACGGGGACATTCCTAAAACGGCCTTTGTTACTCGTTATGGCCAATACGAGTATACAGTCATGTCCTTCGGGTTAACCAATGCTCCAGCCACTTTCTCTCGGTTAATGAACTCAATCTTCATGGAGTATTTGGATAAATTCGTCGTAGTATACCTCGATGATATACTCATCTACTCCAAGAACGAGGCAGAACATGCCGAGCATCTAAGGCTAGTACTAACGAAACTTCGAGAGCATCGCCTTTATGCTAAATTCTCCAAGTGTGAATTCTGGTTGCCAGAAGTGACCTACCTAGGCCACGTGATCTCTGGTAAGGTATTGCTGTCAATCCCGAGCGAGTTCAAGCCATCCTTGACTGGACTCCCCCTGAAACGGTTAAACAAGTTCGGAGTTTCCTTGGCTTAGCGAGCTACTGCCGTCGCTTCGTCGAGAATTTCTCCAAGGTTGCTAAACCTCTAACCGAACTCCTCAAGAAAGATAAGAAGTTCGAGTGGACCCCACAGTGCGAGTTCAGCTTTCAGGAACTGAAAAGACGCCTGACGTCTGCCCCCGTACTCGTACCACCAGATTTTTCTAAAGACTTTGTTATTTATTGCGACGCCTCGCGACAAGGACTAGGTTGCATACTCATGCAAGACCGTCATGTGATTGCCTACGCTTCCCGACAGTTGCGTCCACATGAGGATAATTATCCCACACATGATCTAGAGCTTGCAGCCGTAGTCCATGCACTCAAAACATGGCGACATTACCTTCTCGGTAACCGTTGCGAGATTTTCACCGACCATCAGAGTCTGAAATACATTTTCACCCAACCGGATTTGAATCTCAGGCAAAGACGTTGGGTCGAGTTGATCTCAGACTACGACTTAGAAATAACTTACACCCCGGGCAAAGCCAACGTCATGGCTGATGCGCTAAGCCGTAAATCCTATTGTAACAACTTGATGTTACAACAAAGCCAACCACTTCTCCACGAGGAATTCTGTAAGCTTAACCTTCACCTTGTTCCTCAAGGATTTCTATCTACCCTGGTGGCGAAACCTACCCTTACGGATCAGATCATCCAAGCTCAGAAGGTAGATCCAGGGATCTCCCGTATTAAGAGAAACATCAAGAAAGGAGTTGCGGATTGTTTCTCCGTTGATGACCAAGGTGTTGTGTTCTTTGGAGACCGCCTAGTGGTTCCCAAGGTACGCAACCTGAGGCGATTGATCCTTAAGGAAGCTCATGAATCTCCTCTCACCATTCATCCCGGTAGTACTAAAATGTATCAGGACCTACGCCAGAGGTTTTGGTGGACTAGGATGAAGAGAGAAATTGCTCAATACATTGCTAATTGCGACGTCTGCCGTCGTGTTAAAGCAGAGCATCAACGGCCTGCTGGCACCCTTCAGCCTCTGGCTATTCCTGAATGGAAATGGGATAAAATCGGTATGGATTTCATTACCGGGTTCCCCAGGACCAAGAGAGGGAATAATGCTATCTTCGTTGTTGTCGATCGTCTTTCCAAAGTAGCCCACTTCCTACCTGTTCGTGAGAGTATAACCGCTAGCCAGCTAGCAGACTTGTACATCTCCCGAATAGTGTCTCTTCATGGTGTTCCATTGGAAATTAACTCAGACCGCGGAAGTCTCTTCACCTCTCGATTTTGGGAAAGCTTCCAAAATGCAATGGGAACTCGTCTCTCTTTTAGCACCGCTTTTCACCCTCAATCAAGTGGTCAGGTAGAACGAGTTAATCAAATTCTGGAGGATATGCTCCGAGCTTCTGTCATCTCCTTCGGCATGGATTGGGAGAAATGCCTTCCATTCGCCGAGTTCGCTTATAACAATAGTTACCAAGCTAGCTTGGGCAAAGCCCCTTTCGAGGTTCTCTATGGACGAAAATGTCGAACGCCTCTTAACTGGTCAGAAACCGGGGAAAGACAACTCTTTGGCCCGGATATGATTCAGGAAGCAGAAGAGCAGGTTCGCATTATTCGTGAGAAATTGAAAACAGCCCAATCTCGCCAAAAGAGCCATTATGATCGCAAACATAAGGCTATGACTTTTGAGGTTGACGAGAAGGCTTACCTTCGGGTGACTCCTTTAAAGGGAACCCATCGATTCGGTATCAAAGGCAAATTGGCTCCTCGTTACATTGGACCCTTTCGCATTCTCGCCAAGCGAGGAGAAGTTGCCTACCAATTGGAACTACCTCCGCATCTTTCCAAGGTTCATGACGTCTTCCACGTTTCCCAACTCAGGCGTTGCTTCTCGGATCCTATCCGTGGAGTGGACCACGAAACGCTTGATCTCCAAGATAATCTCACATACCGGGAGTATCCCGTTCGAATCCTTGATCAAGCCGAGCGTACCACTCGACGCCAAAACATCAAGTTTCTCAAGGTTCAATGGTCACACCATTCCGAGAAAGAAGCTACTTGGGAAAGGGAGGATCGTCTTCGACTTGAGTACCCCACCTTCTTCCCAACGGATCCTAAATCTCGGGACGAGATTCTTTTGAGTGGGGGTGAGTTGTCACATCCTAGCTAGTTCATGCATTAGAGTGTTGCATCATGTCTACATTTCACAGAAACCTGAAATGGGGAATGCCAGAAACCCCCAGCACCCCCCCTGGAACAACTAGGGTTTACTAAAATTCTTTTCAATGAACCTGAAATGCCCTCCATAAATGTTCACCATCTTTGGTCTTGGCTAAAACCTCTGCCAAAAATGGTTTCATATTTTTGGAGGCCATTTTGGATTTTTGCACAAGCCATAAGTATTTGCATTTGGGCATTTTAAATGCTATAAATATTTTTAAATGCCCAAATAATTTTGAAAGTATTTTTAGGCTGTTGGGAATAATCTCAAAGGTGCCTCAGAATATTTTCAGGATTTTTCCAAATGAAATAGTATTTTTACTATTTCAAAACACAGTACAGAAATAATCAAAAAGGAGAAAGAAAACAGAAAGCAGAAACTTACCTGGCAGCCCACCTGGCGGCCCAGCACTGTGCTGGCCCGCGCCAGCGAGCTGCTTGCTCTCGCCAGAGCAGGCAGACAGGTGACGCGGCGAGCGCGAGCTCGCCACCGCGCCAGCTGCTTGCCGCCCTCGCCGCGGACGAGCTGGACGACCTTCCTCGACGCGCCCCGAGCCCCTGGACATCGTCACTCTCCCCCATCGCCTCTCCCTCGCCCTTTCCCCACCATGGCCGACGCCGCCGCAGACACCTCACCGGAGTAACCGTGGCCACCGTCGACCTCGCGCCATTCCACTGTGTCCTACAGCTCTGCCGTCGCCCACTCCTTCGAGCAAGCCGAGCCCCGAGCGCTCGTTTGCCCCGAAGCTCCGCCACCGACCTCGCCTTCGCCGCTCCCCGTCGGAGATCCCCTCCGCCGTCGCCACTGCTACAGCTCGTCTCCGACCCCGCCGCCTGCTCCGTCGCAACCGCCGTGAGCATGGCCACCTTCCCATCCTCCCCTCTCTCTCTCTCGAGCTCTGTAGCCACCGCACGAAGCTCACCCGAACGCGCCGCCGTACGAGCTCGTCGCCGACGAGGCTCCGGCCATCCAACGGCCGCACCACCGTAGCCATTAGCTTCACCGCAACGCCAGGAACCCGTAGCGCCATCGCATGTCCCTCGCCGTGCTCTCTAGCTACGGTTTCAACCACGCCCGTACTCCGGCAGCCGCACGGCTCGTCGCCGGCGTCGATTCCGGCGACCCCGAGCTCCACTACCACCACCAGTCGACGCGGTTCGCCCCCAGCTACACGTAGGTGCTCTCCGCCGTCCTTTTGGTCGCCGGAGGAGCAAACCCGCACACCACCGCCGCGTCTGGACGTCGCCGGCGGCTAAACGCCGGCGAGTCAGCGTGGTTTGACCACGGTTTGACCCCCCAGGGTCACTGACAAGTGGGGCCCGCCTGCTAATTAAATCTGGGTTAAAGTTAAAACTAATCCTAATTAACTAATTACCTAACCGTGACACTGACACAGGGGACCCACCCGTCAGGTTTGACCTGGACGACCCCGCTGACCCGCTGACGTCACACTGACGTCAGGCTGACGCAATAAAACATTTACTGGAATTATTCTTATATTGGAAATTCCAGAAATTATCACAAACTTCAAAAAATCATAGAAAATAATCTATAGCTCAGAATGAAAAGATTTATATATGAAAAATGATCAGAAAAATCCATTCTATCCATCTGTACTGGTTTCATGCATGATTAAGCAAGTTAACCTACTGTTTTATACAGAACAAGATAAGGCATTATTATGGGCCATTTATGAACTTGGAATTTGAATCTTTGATTCAAATTAGTCCAAACCTTTCTGGCCTTAGTTGCATTAGCCCAATACATCCATTTTGCCATGTCTCATGCATGCATCATATTGTTGCACTTGCTTGGTGTTGATTGTGCTTCGGTATGCTCATCGTGGTAGGTCCTGCCTCCGAGGATATTCACGGGTATCCAACTGAAGGGCAGTATCCCACCACCACTCTGTCAGGCAAGCAACCCATTGATCATTTCGATACAAACCCATCTTCTCGCTTCTGCTCTCGTTTACTGCATTAAGACAACGCGATTCAAACTGCTGTGTGTGTTGCGGTAGTTGAACCCACTTTCCTCTGCATGACCTGTCATTGCCACAGTAACTAGATGAAACCCACTAGCATGTGTAGGAGTTGATTGAGCCATGTTGTGTTCCTACAATGCTATGCTTGCTACGCTTAGAGTTGTGTCAGGTCTGGCTCATCAGGGTGATGAACTAGAGTGAAAGTGCGTGTGTCGGTAATGAGAGTGAAGTGTGGAATACGATTTGGTAAAGGTATCGATGGGAGGCCATGTAGGAGTACATGGTGGGTTGTTTCATTGAGACCGTCCCTAAGAACTGAGATCTGTATGCGTGATTTAAGATTCAGCTACTACCACACATTGGGCCCGAAACCAATGGACCCCCTCGGCTTCTTATTCACCCTTGTCCTCTGTCCAGGAGTTGCACGTAGTTTCTGGTGTTTGTAGTAAGCTGGAGGCCGTGGACAGCGCTGACCAAGGGGTGGGCTGTGATGCGGTAGGCTCGTGGCACGGTGTACCGAGTCGCCCGTTTGGTGTCCGGGAACCCTGCACACATCGTTCGGGGCCGTATGTGGAAACCTCGGCCGGACTCCCTGCGGATGGAACCTGAATAGGCGATAAACCTGGACTAGAGACTCGAGTGTTTAGGTAGGCTGTGGCCGACACCCACGTTGGGCTTCCGCTTGAAGGTTGCCGAGTACACGTCGTGTAGCGACGATAAGTGGTGAGAGCGTGTGTGACGAAGTACACCCCTGCAGGGTATGAAACTATTCGAATAGCCGCGTCCGCGGTAAAGGACTACTTGGTCGCTTATGCAGTTCATAGACAAGTAAATGGATACTACTAAAAGCCTCAAGATAAGTGTGAGTACCGCGGATGGCCCTCTCGTTGGATGACGAGGGAGGATCCACGGTGGAGTATTGAGTTGGTGATTAGTGGACTCGTGTGCGAAAACTATTTCACAAGTGGTGTATCGTAGGATAGCTTAGCCAAGAGTCAAAGCTGGCTTGCTGCAATAACCCCACTACCTTCTTGAGAATGAACATGTATAGTAGGATCTGTTGTAAGACTTGCTGAGTACCTTTGTACTCATGTTGCTTTAATTACTGTTTTCAGACGACAACACCGCCCCTTCTGACGGGTTCTACGTAGAACTCGACGACGACGAGTGACTTGCCACCCAGGTGGTGATCTAGGCTTGTGAAGGGCCTATGTAGATAGACAGGCTTCGTCAAGCCTTCTTTCTTCTAGTGTCTGTACCCAGACAGTTTGCTTCCGCATGTGCTTGTATGATTGTATGACTTGAGTGTTGGGTCATGCGACCCCTATCTGTATGAACAAGTTATGTAAGGCTCTCCGGAGCCCCTTAAATAAAGTACTTGAGTTGTAGAGTTTTGTTGTGATGCCATGTTGTATTCGCGCATATCGAGCATATTGTGTGTATGTTTGAAATGCTTGGTATGTGTGGGATCCGACAATCTAGTTGTCTATCTTTAGCAGCCTCTCTTATGGGGAAATGTAGTCTGGTGCCTCCTTGAGCCATAGTAGTCCGCTACAGCCCGGTTCACCGGAGTCCTGCTAGCCCAGCACTACTGCTCTGGACACTTGACTGGCCGGCATGTGAGTCATATCGTTCCTGTGTCTGTCCCTTCGGGGAAATGTCACACGGTGACATCCGGAGTCCTGCCTAGCCTGCTACAGCCCGGGTTCCCGGAGTCCTGTTAGCCCAGTGCTACAGCCCGGATTCACACGCTGCTGACCGACATGTTCGATGTTGATTCATGTATGCCTGTCCCCATACGTTAGTGCCGCTTTGGGTTCACGACTAGCCATGTCGGCCCGGGTTCTCTGTCATATGGATGCTAGCGACATTGTCATATACGTGAGCCAAAAGGCGCAAACGGTCCCGGGCCATGGTAAGGCGACACCCGTGGGAGTACCGTGCGTGAGGCCGCAATGTGATATGAGGTGTTACAGGCTAGATCGGTGTGACTTGGAATCGGGGTCCTGACAATTTTCCCCGAGATTTGTCTAGGTTTAGCGGTCCGTCACGTCCCGTCCCCGTCTTCACCGCCATCGATCGCCCGCGCCGATCTCGTCGCCAGCACCACCGTGGTGAGCCTCTTGTTCTTATCTTTTTTCTGAAAGGAAAAAATTCTTACTTTAGATAGTTACTTGTCTAATTTTGTTACTTTTATTATTCCTTCTTATTACATAGTGCGATGGTTTTGGTATCCGCCCCCGTCGGCCCTCGTCCTGTCTATGATTCGGATGTGGTATATATTATCGTTTTATAACTATTTGGTTCATTTATTGTTTATGACAAATATACCGACCAACGTGACATAGATTTTATTTATCTAGGAGGTATGGTTTTAATTAATTAGATGCTCTGGAGAGCTATATGTATGTTGTTAGATGAGAACTATGTATGTAGTTTGGTTTTAATGTGATGATGAACTTCTATTAATTTGGTCACTTAATTATCTATTCATGATGTTCTGTAATGGTTTTTGACACACTTAATTATATATAATGCACGCAGATGAACCAGCAATGGATGTACAGTGACAGACACACCTCCGAGTACATTAAGGGCGTGCATGATTTTCTCGAAGTGGCTGAGGCAAACAAGCAGAATGGTTTTATGTGTTGTCCATGCCCTATATGTGTGAATACGAAGTCTTACTCTGACCGGAAAATCCTTCACACCCACCTGCTTTACAAGGGTTTCATGCCACACTATAATGTTTGGACGAGGCACGGAGAAATAGGGGTTATGATGGAAGACGGCGAAGAAGAAGAGGACGATGACAACTATGTGCCCCCTGAATACGGTGATGCTGCAACGGGGGAAGCTGCTGAAGATCAAGAGGAACCAGACGATGTGCCCAATGATGCTGCAAGGGGGGAAGCTGCTGAAGATCAAGAGGAACCAGAGCCCGATGATGATGATCTCTGCCGGGTCATTGTCGATGCAAGGACGCAATGCGAAAGTCAAAAGGAGAAGCTGAAGTTCGATCGCATGTTAGAGGATCACAAAAAAGGGTTGTACCCCAATTGCGAAGATGGCAACACAAAGCTCGGTACCGTACTGGAATTGCTGCAGTGGAAGGCAGAGAATGCTGTGCCTGACAAAGGATTTGAGAAGCTATTGAAAATATTGAAGAAGAAGCTTCCAAAGGATAACGAATTGCCCGACAGTACATACGCAGCAAAGAAGGTCGTATGCCCTCTAGGATTGGAGGTGTAGAAGATACATGCATGCCCTAATGACTGCATCCTCTACCGCGGTGCGTACAAGGATCTGAACGCATGCCCGGTATGCGGTGCATTGCGGTATAAGATCAAACGAGATGACCCTGGTGATGTTGACGGAGAGCCCCCCAGGAAGAGGGTTCCTGCGAAGGTGATGTGGTATGCTCCTATAATACCATGGTCGAAACGTCTGTTCAGAAACGAAGAGTATGCCAAGTTGATGCGATGGCACAGTGAGGACCGTAAGAAACACGGGAAGTTGAGAGCACCCGCTGACGGGTCGCAGTGGAGAAAAATCGAGAGAAAGTACTGGGCTGAGTTTGCAGCTGACCCAAGGAACGTATGGTTTGGTTTAAGCGCAGATGGCATTAATCCTTTCGGGGAGCAGAGCAGCAATCACAGCACCTGGCCCATGACTCTATGTATGTATAACCTTCCTCCTTGGATGTGCATGAAGCGGAGGTTCATTATGATGCCAGTTCTCATCCAAGGCCCTAAGCAACCCAGCAACGACATTGATGTGTACCTAAGGCCATTAGTTGAAGAACTTTTACAGCTGTGGAATGGAAACGGTGTACGTACGTGGGATGAGCACAAACAGGAGGAATTTAACCTGCACGCGTTGTTGTTTGTAACCATCAACGATTGGCCCGCTCTCAGTAACCTTTCAGGACAGACAAACAAGGGATACCACGCATGCACGCACTGTTTAGATGACACTAAAAGTATATACCTGGACAAAAGCAGGAAGAATGTGTACCTGGGCCATCGTCGATTTCTTCCGACCAACCATCAATGTCGAAAGATAGGCAAGCATTTCAAAGGCGAGGCAGATCACCGGAAGAAGCCCGCCATGCGTACCGGTGATCACGTACTTGCTATGGTCAATGATTTACACGTAATCTTTGGAAAGGGTCCCGGCGGACTAGCTGTTCCGAATGACGCTGAGGGACACGCACCCATGTGGAAGAAGAAATCTATATTTTGGGACCTACCCTACTGGAAAGAGCTAGAGGTCCGCTCTTCAATCGATGTGATGCACGTGACGAAGAACCTTTTCGTGAACCTGCTAGGCTTCTTGGGCATGTATGGGAAGACAAAAGATACACCTGAGGCACGGGAGGACCTGCAACGTTTGCACGAAAAATACGGCATGCCTCCGAAGCAGTATGAAGGTCCTGCCAGCTACGCTCTTACGAAAGAAGAGAAAGAAATCTTCTTTGAATGCCTGCTCAGTATGAAGGTCCCGACTGGCTTCTCGTCGAATATAAAGGGAATAATAAATAAGCCAGAGAAAAATTTCCAGAACCTAAAGTCTCATGACTGCCACGTGATTATGACGCAACTGCTTCCGGTTGCATTGAGCGGGCTTCTACCGGAAAACGTCCGATTAGCCATTGTGAAGCTATGTGCATTCCTCAATACAATCTCTCAGAAGGTGATCGATCCAGAAATCATACCAAGGCTAAGGAGTGATGTGGCCCAATGTCTTGTCAGTTTCGAGCTGGTGTTCCCACCATCCTTCTTCAATATAATGACGCACGTCCTAGTTCATCTAGTCGACGAGATTGTCATTCTGGGGCCCGTATTTCTACACAATATGTTCCCCTTTGAGAGGTTCATGGGAGTCCTAAAGAAATATGTCCGTAACCGTGCTAGGCCAGAAGGAAGCATCTCCATGGGCCATCAAACAGAGGATGTCATTGGGTTTTGTGTTGACTTCATTCCTGGCCTTAAGAAGATAGGTTTCCCTAAATCGCGGTATGAGGGGAGACTAACTAGAAAAGGCACGCTTGGAGGGGACTCAATAATATGCGGGGACGGATATTCTTGGTCTCAAGCACACTACACAGTTCTACAGAACTCTACCTTGGTGACCCCGTATGTCGATGAACACAAGAACAGTCTGCGCTCCAAACACCCGGAGCAGTGTGACAACTGGATTACATGTGAACACATCAGGACTTTCAGCAGTTGGTTGGAAACACGTCTTAGAGGTGACACCACTATTTGTGATGAGTTGTACTCGTTGTTCAGGGGACCATCTTCGACTGTATTGACTTACAAAGGATACGAGATAAATGGGAATACATTTTACACGATCGCCCAAGATCAAAAGAGCACCAACCAAAACAGCAGTGTCCGCTTTGATGCAGCAACCGAGAGGGGAAAGGACACATATTATGGTTACATAATGGACATATGGGAACTTGACTACGGACATGATTTTAAGGTCCCTTTGTTTAAGTGCAAATGGGTCAATCTGTCAGGAGGCGGGGTACAGGTAGACCCACAGTACGGAATGACAACAGTGGATCTGAACAATCTTGGGTACACTGATGAACCGTTCGTCCTAGCGAATGATGTGGCACAGGTTATCTATGTGGAGGACATGTCTACCAGAACGAGGAAAAGAAAAGATAAGGAAGCGAATACATCATACGATGAGCCAAAGCGCCACATAGTTCTTGCAGGAAAAAGGGACATTGTGGGAGTGGAGGGCAAGACAGACATGTCTGAAGATTATGAGAAGTTTCATGAAATTCCTCCCTTCAAAGATAAGGCTGACCCAAGCATCCTGATAAACGATGAAGATTATCCATGGTTACGACGCAATAAGCAAATGACACAAGCGAAGAAAAAGTGAAGACTTTCTCCCGCAACTATTATGATGGTACCATGCCAACTTTGTAACAGACGAGTATGATACCATTGTCCATTTTGTACAAGAAGTGCATCTAGTTTTTGCCGTAACCCTCTCAACTTTCTTGCACATGCTATGTGGATGAAATGATGATACCATGCCAACTTTCAACCTTTTCAGAGTTCATTTGAAATTCTTTTCAATTTTAGGGTCTTATAGCTCAAAATAATTAGTAAATGCATGAAAAATAACAGGCCAAAAATTAAAAATTATGCCACCTACTGGGCCACCACGGCCTGAATACGATTAGAAACCCATCCATGGGCCAGGATTCAGGCCCGCAGAAGGCCCAGTAGGCCCACAGGCATGTACAGAGAGGTTAGGCCCGTAAGCCTGCTTTAGAGAGGAGCTCGACAGCTCAGGCGCACCGCACCTTATAAACAGGTGCGGCTCTCTCTTAGCTAGCGAGGTGGGACAAAACTCACCACCACGCCGCTGTGCAAGGCCATTGGTCCCGGTTGGTGGCATGAACCGGGACCAATTCCACCCTTTGGTCCCTGTTGGTGCCACGAACCGGTACTAATGAGGCTTTGGCCCCACGAGCACCTTTAGTACCGGTTCGTGGCACGAACCGGTACTAGAGTTTCTTACAAAGCAATTTTTTAGTCCCACCTCGCTAGCTGAGAGGCACTAGGAGTGGTTTATAAGCCCTGAGTGCAGAGACGATGAAGAAGAGGCGCAATGCTCACGTTGCTTAGCTTCAAGCCTTGAGGAATAAGGTAGACTACATGGAGCAATGTGCAGTGCAGTCTACACTATTCCGAAAGGCTTGAAGCAAATCAACGAGCATTGCACCTCTTTTTTAATTTTAATAACTTATTACAACTCCGGACTTCTTGTGTTCTGACAAAATAAAATAAACTTTAATAAAATTTATGAAACTAAAATTAACAAAGTATTTTCTGTTCAAAACATTATAAGAAACCTCTATTATTATTGAAACTAAAATCATATAAAATTGATGCAACTAAAATTATCGAAGTATTTTCCGTTCAAAATCATTAAAAGCAAAAAGAATTTTCATAAAGAACTTTTTTTGATAGAAACTTTAATAGCAAAAAGAATTATCATAAAGTAAAATAAATAAGTAATTAGAAACAAAATAAAATAAAATAAATAAGTTTTTTGTTGTAAGTAGAAACAAAACAAAATAAATAAAGCAAAAAAGAAAACAAAAAAACTAAATACAGCAAAAAGAATTTTCATGAAGAACTTTTTTTGATAGAAACTTTAATAGCAAAAAGAATTATCATAAAGTAAAATAAATAAGTAATTAAAAACAAAATAAAATAAATAAGTTTTTTGTTGTAAGTAGAAACAAAACAAAATAAATAAAGCAAAAAAGAAAACAAAAAACAGGCAAAAAATAAAAATTATGCCACCTACTGGGCCACCACGGCCTGAATACGACTAGAAACCCATCCATGGGCCAGGATTCAGGCCCGCAGAAGGCCCAGTAGGCCCACAGGCATGTACAGAGAGGTTAGGACCGTAAGCCTGCTTTAGAGAGGAGCTCGATAGCTCAGGCGCACCGCACCTTATAAACAGGTGCGGCTCTCTCTCCGCTAGCGAGGTGGGACTAAACTCCCACCACCACGCTGCTGTGCAAGGCCATTGGTCCCGGTTCGTGGCACCAACCGGGACCAATGCCCCCCCTTTAGTCCCGGTTGGTGCCACCAACCGGGACCGAAGGCCGCCGGTTCCCGCCCTTTGGGTTGCTGAAAAGGGACCTTTGGTGCCGGTTGGTGGCACCAACCGGGACTAAAGGGTGGCATTGGTCCCGGTTGGTGGCACGAACCGGGACCAATGCCCTTGCTATATAACCAGGACTTGTGAAAATTTCACATCTCCCTCGCCTCCCTCGCCAGTTGGCCCCGCCGCCAGGCTGCCCAAATTGCTCGCGCGCTCCTCGTCACCGTCGCCGCCGCCGGCCGCCATCCCCGTCTCCCTGTGCCCCTGCCCCGCGCCCGAGCCCACGCCGGCCGCCGCCCCGTGCCCCTGCCCCGTCCCCGAGCATGCACGGCCACGCCCCTGCGCCCCGGCCCGCCCCCACCATTGTCGTCGTCGCCGGCGCCCGCCCCCACTGCCGCCCCTGCCTCGACGCCACCCCTCCTCCCCGTTCGGTCCGGCTCCGGCGACCCCCTTTCCTCCCTGTCCCCTCGGTCCTCTTCATATAATTTTTTCATATAATGTTTTTCATATAATTTTTTTTCATATGCATATGTTGATTATATGGATGGATGGATGATGTATATGTTCATTATATGGATGGATGGATGATGTATGCTTTTTTTCATATAATTTTTTTAGGCAGATTGTTAGAATTTTTTGTGTATGTATGTTATGTTTATATGTATGTATGTATGTATGTTCATATGTATGTATGTTTATATGCAAAGCATATGCAAAGAAAATGTATGAATGGTCATATGCAAAGAAAAATGTATGTATGGTCATATGCAAAGAAAATGTATGTATGTATGTTCATATGGAAGAAAAATGTATGTATGTATGTTCATATGCATATGCAAAGAAAATGTATGTTCATATGCATATGCAAAGAAAATGTATGTTCATATATATATGATGATATGTTCATGTATGAGTATATGTATGTATATATGTTCTCTGTGTATATATATATGTTCATGTATATATGCAAAAGATAGATTTTTAGAAAAGTTAGGATTTTTTTTCTGTTCATAGATTTTTTTGGTGATATTAATTATTGTAGAATGTGCAAATGTTTGTATATTCATATGAACAATGCATTAGGCAAAACCTTTACTGTTTTTCAGAATTTTCTATTTGAACATTTTTTTATGAATGAGAGAAAAAAGGAAAATAAGAAGAGGAAGAAAGGAGAAGAAGAGGAGAGGAAGAAGAGGAGAAATAAATAAGAAGAGGAAAAAAGAAGAAAAAGAAGAGGAGAAGAAGAAAGGAATAGAAGAGAAGAAGAAAAAATAGAAAAAATTCTATTTTTTCTTCTTCTCTCCTCTATTCCTTTCTTCTTCTTCTCTTTTTTTTCTTCTTTTTTTTCTTCGATCTTCTCCTCTATTCCTTTTCTTCTTCTCCTCTTTTTATTTCTTCTTCGTTTTCTTATGTTTTATCGGGTCTGTCGTCGTCGATATACCCCTCTCCCGATAACTTCAACACGAGGGGGGGTGGATATACCCCCTCCCCAATAATATTATTTTCCCATGTACGTATGTCGTCGTTGTCGATATAACCCCCTCCCGATAACTTCAACACGTGGGGGGTCGATATACCCCCTCCCCGATAACATTATTTTCCCATGTATGTATGTCGTCATTGTCGATATATATAATTCCCTCCCAGATAACTTCGACATGATGGACGGTCGATATTTATACCCCCTCTCGACCGTGATAACTTATACCACGGGAGCACCCCCCGGCCCTCTCGCTCGACCAAAACTCTCGAGGACACCCAAACCCTAGAAAAAAATGATGTCGGCCTCCTACCCCCTCCCGCCGCGCCCCTACCCTTGAAGCGTTGCCGAGGCCACCCCAAACCCGGAATAAGCTAGGTCTACGTTTGCACTAATATATCCACCTGCTGTCATGTTTGTGTAATAATTGCCATGTTGTAATATTTGCAGAAACAATGGAGCACGGACGAGACGAGCAAGCAGAAGAGGTGTTGGGGGACATAATCTTAGCCGGAGGTGATATCTTGTCGTATCTTAACGACAACGATGGTCTGGAAGAACAGGGTGAAGAAGCAGGCTACGGTGATCGAAGAGTGGAGGAGGAAAGACATGATTATGATGGCTCCGGTGACCCAATGCTGGTGCAAGAAGGAGCCCGTGGTGACGGCTCCGGTGACCGAACAGAGTCCGGCCAGGTAAATATATTAGTTAAGCCTGTGCTGACTAGCTAATTGATGCATTCATTTTTTCGGTATGTACACATATTAATTAACACTCGTCTTTCTTCTTTTTTCTAGCCCTCCGGATCGAGCACAACTGCGGTAAAGAGACGAGGCCCGAAGAGAAAGTTGCGCTCGGATGAAAGGTTTGAGATCACAGCAATCACGCGCGACGGCCAACCGATTGAACCCATCCGGACAAAGGATGCATTTGCTGCTCAGTGCGGGGTTCTAGTTAGGGACAAGATCCCGATCAGCATCCACCAATGGTATAAGCCTAAGAAGGAAGACCCTGAGGTGTCTTATGTCAATGATATGCAGAAAGATGATCTTTGGACTGAGCTGAAGGCAAATTTCACCCTACCGCCAGAGGAGGATCCGGAGAAGCCAGCTAAAGAGAAATTAATCAAGTCTCATGCTCTTAAGAAGATGGCAGACCTATTCAGGAGGTGGAAGAATGAGCTGAAAACATTTGTCGACAAAGAAGAGACACCAGAATTCATCGGCCGGTATGAGAAGATCAGAGATCACTGGCCCGCATTTGTGGCCCACAAGACATTGGAAAAGAGTAAGAAGATGTAAGCGACAAACAAGAAGAATGCTGTGAAGAAGAAGCTTCACCATCACACGGGGTCAGGTGGCTACCTCAAAGCCCGACCTAAGTGGGCCAAGGCTGAGAATGATCTGCTTGAAAAAGGGATCGAACCACAGACAATGAACTGGACAGACCGTTGCCGGACTTGGTTCTTCGGGGCTGGTGGAACCTTGGACCCTGTATCAGGGAGGTGCGTTTGGACGAACGAGCTTTTGAGAATACCAGTCAAGAAGATTCAGCAATATATTGATGCAGCGCAGGAAGGGACGTTCGTTCCAGACAGAGAGAACGACGAGCTCACAATGGCCCTCGAGAATCCTGAGCACCCTGGACGGACACGAGGCACGCCAGGCTCCGTTCCGTGGAAGGCTGATTTTCCGGACGCGGGCGGTTACAAAAGCCAGGAGAGGAGGAAAAAAGTGGAGCAGATCCAAATTCAGAAGCTGCACGAAAGGGTTCAAGCGCTAGAGGAACGAGACGGCAATCGACATGCCGAAACTACCCCCGAAGCTACACCGCCATCTCAGCGGAGAAGCAGTGTGGCTTCCACCGAGCTGCTTCAGCTGGAGCATGCGGCTCCTGCTAGCTACCCCGTGGATGCTATCACGGAGTCTCAACATTGCCACCTTATGGCGGAATGGTAGAACTTCAAAGTCAAGGAGGTTGTTGGCTCTGTTTTACCTCCTGAACCCGGCGCAACCTACCACTGCCGGCCGATTCCAGAAGGATATGCTAGGGTGATGGTGGATGAAATAACAGAGGGATTTGAGGAGCTCCATCTTGACCACCCTACCGGTGAAGGGGAGACTCAGCTGGGTTCTGCTCTGAAGACTCCATGCCTATGGCGGAAGGAGCTCATCAAGCTTCCGAACTGGACGGCTCCGGCGAGTAAGGGCACTCCGCCTCCTCCTCCGCCTCCTCCTCCGGCGAGTGATCAGGGCACTCAGCCTCCTTCTCCTGTGCATGGCGGCACTCCGCCTCCTCCTCCGGCGAGTGATCAGGGCACTCAGCCTCCTTCTCCGGCACGTGGCGGCACTCCGCCTCCTTCTCGGCCTGCGCCGGCGCGCCAGAGCAGCCAGCCTCCTCCTTCTCCGCCTCGTCCGCAAGGGCGGAAGAGACCTGCCGCCGCTGCGGCTGCTCCGGCGCGTCGTAGTCCTTCTCCTCCGCCTCGTAAGCAAGGAAAGAAGACAGCCGCAGCCGCTCCGTCTGCTCTGCCGGCGTCTAGTAGTACAGCTGCCAGAGGCGGGAGGCAATACAGATTCGGTCCTTCTCTGAAGACTCCAGAGAAGTTACCATACGAGAGGACCGAGGAGGAAACCAGGAAGATCATGCGAGCCGAAGTGACAAACTTCTTTGAAGGGGTGAAAGCAAAGAAACATCCACCTCCGGAGGAGAAGGTAGATCCGGTGAAAGCAAAGCGCACTCTGGCTGCCCTGACAAAACCACCAAAGTCTCCGCCGAGAGGCAACTATGAGCGCATTCTTGCAAAGACATATGCTGAAGCGGAGCGGTCGGGAAGTACTGTCAGTGATCAAAGGTTAAAGAACGACGAGCTGGGAAAAAAATTGCCCAGCTCGGCGAACAAGCGAACCAATCGTGCCCCCCCGCTCAAGGTGTCAAAAGACATCGTCGCTAATGATCCGAGGATGGTGCCCGGTTATAGCAATCTTGGAGATTACCTGCCCGACGATGTACATTATGAAATCATGGAGGTGGACGAACACAAATACCATTACGGGAAGCCTCTCGTCAAAGATGAAAGATCTCTAACAACGATGATGCGAAGATTACATGATTGGTACATGAAAACCTGCAGAGAGTCTGATGGGACGAGTACTTTGACACTGAGAGTTAAACCGGAGCATGACCTCGTTGGAATTGAACTGCTGAATGTTCCATTTGAGGATTTCTTCCAGTTTTACAATCAAAAGGCCCTCGATAAAACAACGATCACTTGCTACTGTCTGTAAGTAGTACTACTTCTTTATATAGGTCCTCATTAAGTCTCTCTATATAGGTCAACTCTTTCATTGCATGTATTTATAATTATCCTCACTATATTATGCAGATTGAAGATCGCCGAATTGAAGAAAAGACAAATCGGTGATATTGGGTTCATTAACACAAATCTCATAGATGCATATACGGTTGAAAAACATCCCAAAGAAGCCGAGGCCAACTTGCTACAATCGTTGGTATTAAATCAAAACAAAGATATAATACTATTTCCTTACAACTTCAAGTGAGTGTTACTGTCTTGTGCATATTCGGTTTCCCTTATTAGTCCAGGTTATGGTAATGTAATTGATGACTTATGCATGCATGCGCAGCTTCCACTATATTCTCCTAGAGATTAAGCTTGAGCAGGGAGTAGTAACCGTCTTAGACTCGAGACGAAAAGATCCCCAGGACTATGCGAACATTACTCAAATGCTCGAGAAGTAAGTTAAATCGATCATTATCCACCATATCAGCAACTTTGTTCATTTCCTGATATCAAGTAATTGTTTTCTTTGTCTGGCAGGGTTTGGAGAAAATTCACCACAAAAGCTCCGGGACTGCCGAAGAAGCTGCAATTTAAACACCCGAAAGTAAGTACTATAGTAGCATGTTCCGCGCATCTCCTAGTGATGCAAGCGCTAGTTTCATCAATACCATTTAGCATGCTTGCTTATCAGTTTGATTGACCTCTATTTCTTGTAAAGTGGTTGTGGCAGGAACCCGGGAATAATTACTGTGGATACTACGTTTGCGAGTCCATCCGCTACACAACCTGTGAGTGGGGCTACACTGAAGAACAATATGAAGTGCGTAAGCAATAATATTCACAATTTTATTTTATTACCATCATTTGTGTTGAGTTTCATTTATTCATATATATATGTATTGACCCCCTTCTTCAAATTAGATGTTTCGGAAGCGGGATGAACTCCTAGCACCAGATCGTATGCGAGGAATTCAAGAGGAATTGGCGGCATTCTTCCTTGACCACGTGATCGCTGAAAACGGAGAATACTATGTGGACCCTGTGTTCCTACAATTTAATTAGGAGATTGTATTGTAAGAGATAATTATTGCATATATGTAGCCGGTAGTGTCGGATAGATATACGAGAACTTGTTGTTCGACCAATCTCTCGGAGAAGGAGAGGTGGTCGATATCACTTCTCTCTGTATGCATATGTTCATGACGATCTTCTGTTTCCTTCATTTGATTACTAGCTAGCGTGTCTAGTCCTCTCCATACGTATATAGTACGTAGCATCGACCAAGCATGGAGATAAGAGAGGACACTTCTCTCTATTAATTAGCTAGCTAACACCATATATGAAACACCTAAATTAACCCCCCAAAACCCCTAAACCACCCCCTTTAAAAAAACAAAAACCTCAGCTCCTGCCAGCTGCTGACGCGTGGATGCCTATTGGTCCCGGTTGGTGACACCAACCGGGACAAAAGGCCCTGCCTATTGGTCCCGGTTGGTGACACCAACCGGGACAAAAGGCCCTGCCTATTGGTCCCGGTTGGTGGCACCAACCGGGACCAAAGGCCCCCCTGCCTGGGCTGGCAGTAGCGGCCACATGGAGGACCTTCTGTCCCGGTTCGTGTAAGAACTGGGACTAAAGGGTTAGGGCTTTAGTAACGACCCTTTAGTCCCGGTTCGAAAACCGGGACAAAAGGCCCTTACAAACCGGGGTAAAAGCCCCTTTTCCTACTAGTGCATAGACCACAACATGTCCCTAGTAAGCCTCTAGTTGACTAGCTCGTTGATCAATAGATGGTTATGGTTTCCTGACCATGGACATTGGATGTCATTGATAACGGGATCACATCATTAGGAGAATGATGTGATGGACAAGACCCAATCCTAAGCATAGCACAAGATCGTGTAGTTCGTTTGCTAGAGCTTTTCTAATGTCAAGTATCGTTTGCTTAGACCATGAGATTGTGCAACTCCCGGATACCGTAGGAATGCTTTGGGTGTACCAAACGTCACAACGTAACTGGGTGGCTATAAAGGTGCACTACAGGTATCTCCGAAAGTGTCTGTTGGGTTGGAACGAATCGAGACTGGGATTTGTCACTCCGTATGACGGAGAGGTATCTCTGGGCCCACTCGGTAATGCATCATCATAATGAGCTCAATGTGACTAAGGATTTAGCCATGGGATCATGCGTTACGGTACGAGTAAAGTGACTTGCTGGTAACGAGATTGAACAAGGTATTGGGATACCGACGATAGAATCTCGGGCAAGTAACGTACCGATTGACAAAGAGAATTGTATACGGGATTGATTGAATCCTCGACATCGTGGTTCATCCGATGAGATCATCATGGAGCATGTGGGAGCCAACATGCGTATCCAGATCCCGCTGTTGGTTGTTGACCGGAGAAATGTCTCGGTCATGTCTACATGTCTCCCGAACCCGTAGGGTCTACACACTTAAGGTTCGGTGACGCTAGAGTTGTAGAGATATTAGTATGCGGTTAACCAAAAGTTGTTCGGAGTCCCGGATGAGATCCCGGACGTCACGAGGAGTTCCGGAATGGTCCGGAGGTAAAGATTTATATGTGGGATGTCCTAGTTTGGCCACCGGAAAATGTTTGGGATTTTTCGGTATTGTACCGGGAAGGTTCTAGAAGGTTCCGAAGTGGGGCCCACCTGCATGGGGGGACCCACATGAACGTGGGTAGTGGGGGCAAGGCCCCACACCCCTGGTCAAGGGGCACCAAGATCCCACCTTAGAAGGAATAAGATCACATCCCTAAGGGATAAGATCAAGATCCCTAAAAAAGGGGGATAACAATCGGTGGGGAAGGGAAATGATGGGATTTCTTTCCCCCACCTTTGCCAATGCCCCAATGGACTTGGAGGGAAAGAAACCAGCCCCCTCCACCCCTATATATAGTGGGGAGGCGCATGGGAGCAGCACCCCAAGCCCCTGGCGCCTCCCTCTCCCTCCCGTGACACCTCTCCCTCTCGCTGAGCTTGGCGAAGCCCTGCCGAGATCCCCGCTGCTTCCACCACCACGCCGTCGTGCTGCTGGATCTCCATAAACCTCTCCCTCCCCTTGCTGGATCAAGAAGGAGGAGACGTCTTCCCAACCGTACGTGTGTTGAACGCGGAGGTGCCGTCCGTTCGGCGCTCGGCCATCAGTGATTTGGATCACGACGAGTATGACTCCATCAACCCCGTTCACTTGAACGCTTCCGCTCGCGATCTACAAGGGTATGTAGATGCACTCTTTTCCCTCTCATTGCTAGAAGATTCCATAGATTGTTCTGGGTGATGCGTAGAAAAATTTGAATTATTGCTACATTCCCCAACAGTACGACTACATCAACCGCGTTGTGCTAACACTTCCGCTTTTGGTCTACGAGGGTACGTGGACAACACTCTCCCCTCTCGTTGCTATGCATCACCCTGGTCTTGCGTGTGCGTAGGAATTTTTTTGAAATTACTACGTTCCCCAACAGTGGCATCCGAGCCAGGTTTATGCATAGATGTTATATGCACGAGTAGAACACAAGTGAGTTGTGGGCGATACAAGTCATACTGCTTACCAGCATGTCATACTTTGGTTCGGCGGTATTGTTGGATGAAGCGGCCCGGACCGACATTACGCGTACGCTTACGCGAGACTGGTTCTACCGACGTGCTTTGCACACAGGTGGCTGGTGGGTGTCTGTTTCTCCAACTTTAGTTGAACCGAGTGTGGCTACGCCCGGTCCTTGTGAAGGTTAAAACAGCACTAACTTGACGAAATATCGTTGTGGTTTTGATGCGTAGGTAAGAACGGTTCTTGCTCAGCCCGTAGCAGCCACGTAAAACTTGCAACAACAAAGTAGAGGACGTGTAAGTTGTTTTTGTAGGGCATGTTGTGATGTGATATGGTCAAGGCATGATGCTATATTTTATTGTATGAGATGATCACATTTTGTAACCGAGTTATCGGCAACTAGCAGGAGCCATATGGTTGTCGCTTTATTGTATGCAATGCAATCGCCCTGTAATTGCTTTACTTTATCACTAAGCGGTAGCGATAGTCGTAGAAGCAATAGTTCGCGAGACGACAACGATGCTACGATGGAGATCAAGGTGTCGCGCCGGTGACGATGGTGATTATGACAGTGCTTCGGAGATGGAGATCACAAGCACAAGCATAAGATGATCTCTCACTAAATTTCAATATAAAAGTGTTCTCCCTGAGTATGCACCGTTGCCAAAGTTCGTCGTGCCGAGACACCACATGATGATCGGGTGTGATAAGCTCTACGTTCATCTGCAATGGGTGCAAGCCAGTTTTGCACACGCAGAATACTCGGGTTAAACTTGACGAGCCTAGCATATGCAGATATGGCCTCGGAACATTGAGACCGAAAGGTCGAGCGTGAATCATATAGTAGATATGACCAACATAGTGATGTTCACCATTGAAAACTACTCCATCTCACGTGATGATCGGACATGGTTTAGTTGATTTGGATCACGTGATCACTTAGATGATTAGAGGGATGTCTATCTAAGTGGGAGTTCTTAAGTAATATGATTAATTGAACTTAAATTTATCATGAACTTAGTACCTGATAGTATTTTGCTTGTCTATGTTGTTGTAGATAGATGGCCCGTGCTGTTGTTCCGTTAAATTTTAATGCGTTCCTTGAGAAAGCAAAGTTGACAGATGATGGTAGCAATTACACGGACTGGGTCCATAACTTGAGGATTATCCTCATTGCTGCACAGAAGAATTACGTCCTGGAAGCACCGCTGGGTGCCAGGCCTGCTGCAGATGCAACTGATGACGTTTAGAACGTCTGGCAGAGCAAAGCTGATGAATACTCGATAGTTCAGTGTGCCATGCTTTACGGCTTAGAACCGGGACTTCAACGATGTTTTGAACGTCATGGAGCATATGAGATGTTCTAGGAGTTGAAGTTAGTATTTCAAGCAAATGCCCGGATTGAGAGATATGAAGTCTCCAATAATTTCTACAGCTGCAAGATGGAGGAGAATAGTTCTGTCAGTGAACATATACTCAAAATGTCTGGGTATAACAATCACTTGATTCAACTGGGAGTTAATCTTCTGGATGATTGTGTCATTGACAGAATTCTTCAATCACTGCCACCAAGCTACAAGAGCTTCGTTATGAACTATAATATGCAAGGGATGGATAAGAAAATTCCAGAGCTCTTCGCAATGCTAAAGGCTGCGGAGGTAGAAATCAAGAAGGAGCATCAAGTGTTGATGGTCAACAAGACCACCAGTTTCAAGAAAAAGGGTAAAGGGAAGAAGAAGGGGAACTTCAAGAAGAACGGCAAACAAGTTGCTGCTCAGGAGACAAAACCCAAGTCTGGACCTAAGCCTGAGACTGAGTGCTTCTACTACAAACAGATTGGTCACTGGAAGCGGAACTGCCCCAAGTATTTGGCGGATAAGAAGGATGGCAAGGCGAACAAAGGTATATGTGATATACATGTTATTGATGTGTACCTTACTAGAGCTCGCAGTAGCACCTGGGTATTTGATACTGGTTTTGTTGCTAATATTTGCAACTCGAAACAGGGACTACACATTAAGCGAAGACTGGCTAAGGACGAGGTGACAATGCGCGTGGGAAATGGTTCCAAAGTCGATGAGATCGCCGTCGGCACGCTACCTCTACATCTACCTTCGGGATTAGTTTTAGACCTGAATAATTGTTATTTGGTGCCAGCGTTAAGCATGAACATTATATCTGGATCTTGTTTGATGCGAGACGGTTATTCATTTAAATCTAAGAATAATGGTTGTTCTATTTATATGAGTAATATCTTTTATGGTCATGCACCCTTGAAGAGTGGTCTATTTTTGTTGAATCTCGATAGTAGTGATACACATATTCATAATGTTGAAGCCAAAAGATGCAGAGTTGGTAATGATAGTGCAACTTATTTGTGGCACTACCGTTTGGGTCATATTGGTGTAAAGCGCATTAAGAAACTCCATACTGATGGACTTTTGGAATCACTTGATTATGAATCACTTGGTACTTGCGAACCATGCCTTATGGGCAAGATGACTAAAACGCCGTTCTCCGTAACTATGGAGCGAGCAACAGATTTGTTGGAGATCATACATACTGATGTATGTGGTCTGATGAATATTGAGGCTCGCGGCGGGTATCATTATTTTCTCATCTTCAAAGATGATTTGAGCAGATATCGGTATATCTACTTAATGAAACATAAGTCTGAAACATTTGAAAAGTTCAAAGAATTTCAGAGTGAAGTGGAAAATCATCGTAACAAGAAAATAAAGTTTCTACGATCTGATTGTGGAGGAGAATATTTGAGTTACGAGTTTGGTCTACATTTGAAACAATGCGGAATAGTTTCGCAACTCACACCACCCAGAACACCACAGCATAATGGTGTGTCCGAACATCGTAATCGTACTTTACTAGATATGGTGCGATCTATGATGTCTCTTACTGATTTACCGCTATCATTTTGGGGTTATGCTTTAGAGACGGCTACATTCACGTTAAATAGGGCACCATCGAAATCCGTTGAGACGACGCCTTATGAACTGTGGTTTCGCAAGAAACCAAAGTTGTCATTTCTTAAAGTTTGGGGCTGCGATGCTTATGTGAAAAAGCTTCAACCTGGTAAGCTCGAATCCAAATCGGAGAAATGTGTCTTCATAGGATACCCAAAGGAAACTGTTGGGTACACCTTCTATCACAGATCCGAAGGCAAGACATTCGTTGCTAAGAATGGATCCTTTCTAGAGAAGGAGTTTCTCTCGAAAGAAGTGAGTGGGAGGAAAGTAGAACTTGATGAGGTAACTGTACCTGCTCCCTTATTAGAAAGTAGTTCATCACACAAATCTGTTTCTGTGACTCCTACACCAATTAGTGAGGAAGCTAATGATGATGATCATATAACTTTAGATCAAGTTACTACCAAACCTCGTAGGTCAACCAGAGTAAGATCCGCACCAGAGTGGTACGGTAATCCTATTCTGGAGGTCATGTTACTTGACCAAGGCGAACCTACGAACTATGAAGAAGCGATGGTGAGCCCAGATTCCGCAAAATGGCTTTAGGCCATGAAATCTGAGATGGGATCCATGTATGAGAATAAAGTGTGGACTTTGGTTGAGTTGCCCAATGATCGGCAAGCCATAGAGAATAAATAGATCTTCAAGAAGAAGACTGACGCAGACGGTAATGTTACTGTCTACAAAGCTCGACATGTTGCAAAAGGTTTTCGACAAGTTCATGGAGTTCACTACGATGAGACTTTCTCACCCGCAGCGATGCTTAAGTCTGTCTGAATCATGTTAGCAATTGCCGCATTTTATGATTATGAAATTTGGCAAATGGATGTCAAAACTGCATTCCTGAATGGATTTCTGGAAGAAGAGTTGTATATGATGCAACCGGAAGGTTTTATCGATCCAAAGAGAGCTAACAAAGTGTGCAAACTCCAGCGATCCATTTATGGACTGGTGCAAGCCTCTCGGAGTTGGAATAAACGTTTTGATAATGTGATCAAAGCATATGGTTTTATACAGACTTTTGGAGAAGCCTATATTTACAAGAAAGTGAGTGGGAGCTCTGTAGCATTTCTAATATTATATGTGGATGACATATTACTGATTGGAAATAATATAGAATTTCTGGATAACATAAAAGGACACTTGAATAAGAGTTTTTCAATGAAAGACCTCGGTGAAGCTGCTTACATATTGGGCATCAAGATCTATAGAGATAGATCAAGACGCTTGATAGGACTTTCACAAAGCACATACCTTGACAAAGTTTTGAAAAATTTCAAAATGGATCAAGCAAAGAAAGGGTTCTTGCCTGTGTTACAAGGTGTGAAGTTGAGTCAGACTCAATGCCTGACCACTGAAGAAGATAGAGAGAAAATGAAAGATGTTCCCTATGTTTCAGCCATAGGCTCTATCATGTATGCAATGTTGTGTACCACACCTGATGTGTGCCTTGCTATTAGCTTAGCAGGGAGGTACCAAAGTAATCCAGGGGTGGATCACTGGACAGCGGTCAAGAACATCCTGAAATACCTGAAAAGAACTAAGGATATGTTTCCCGTTTATGGAGGTGACAAAGAGCTAGTCGTAAATGGTTACATCGATGCACGCTTTGACACTGATCCGGACGATTCTAAATCACAAACCGGATACGTGTTTACATTGAACGGTGGAGCTGCCAGTTGGTGCAATTCTAAACAAAGCATTGTGGCGGGATCTACGTGTGAAGCGGAGTACATAGCTGCTCCGGAAGCAGCAAATAATGAAGGAGTTCATATCCAATCTAGGTGTCATACCTAGTGCATTGGGTCCAATGAAAATCTTTTGTGACAATACTGGTGCAATTGCCTTGGCAAAGGAATCCAGATTTCACAAGAGAACCAAGCACATCAAGAGACGCTTCAATTCCATCCGAGACCAAGTCCAGGAGGGAGACATAGAGATTTGCAAGATACATACGGATCTGAATGTTGCAGACCTGTTGACTAAGCCTCTTCCACGAGCAAAACATGATCAGCACCAAAACTCCATGGGTGTTAGAATCATTACTGTGTAATCTAGATTATTGACTCTAGTGCAAGTGGGAGACTGAAGGAAATATGCCCTAGAGGCAATAATAAAGTTATTATTTATTTCCTCATATCATGATAAATGTTTATTATTGATGCTAGAATTGTATTAACCGGAAACATAATACATGTGTGAATACATAGACAAACATAGTGTCACTAGTATGCCTCTACTTGACTAGCTCGTTAATCGAAGATGGTTGAGTTTCCTAGCCATGGACATGAGTTGTCATTTGATTAACGGGATCACATCATTAGGAGAATGATGTGATTGACTTGACCCATTCCGTTAGCCTAGCAGTTGATCGTTTAGTATGTTGCTATTGCTTTCTTCATGACTTATACATGTTCCTATGACTATGAGATTATGCAACTCCCGTTTACCAGAGGAACACTTTGTGTGCTACCAAACGTCACAACAACATAACTGGGTGATTATAAAGGTGCTCTACAGGTGTCTCCGAAGGTACTTTTTGAGTTGGCGTATATCGAGATTAGGATTTGTCACTCCGATTATCGGAGAGGTATCTCTGGGCCCACTCGGCAGTACACATCACTATAAGCCTTGCAAGCATTGTAATTAATGAGTTAGTTGCGGGATGATGTATTACAGAACGAGTAAAGAGACTTGTCGGTAACGAGATTGAACTAGGTATTGAGATACCGATGATCGAATCTCGGGCAAGTAACATACCGATGACAAAGGGAACAACGTATGTTGTTATGCGGTTTGACCGATAAAGATCTTCGTAGAATATGTGGGAGCCAATATGAGCATCCAGGTTCCGCTATTGGTTATTGACCGGAGACGTGTCTCGGTCATGTCTACATAGTTCTCGAACCTGTAGGGTCGGCACGCTTAAAGTTTGGTGACGATCGGTATTATGAGTTTTTGTGTTTTGATGTACCGAAGGTAGTTCGGAGTCCCGGATATGATCACGGACATGACTAGGAGTCTCGAAATGGTCGAGATGTAAAGATCGATATATTGGATGACTATGTTCGGACACCGAAAGTGTTTCGGGAGGTTTCGGACATTTACCGGAGTACTGGGGTGTTACCGGAACCCCACGGGGAGTATATTGGGCCTAATGGGCCTTAGTGGGAGAAGAGGAGGGGCGGCCAGGGCAGCCGCACGCCCCCTCCCTCTCTAGTCCGAATTGGACAAGGAGGGGGGGCGGCGCCCCCTTTTTCCTTCTCTTCCTCTCTCCCTTCCTTCCCTTCTCCTACTCCAACAAGGAAAGGAGGAGTCCTACTCCCAGTGGGAGTAGGACTCCCCCCTTGGCGCTCCCTCCTTGGTTGGCCGCCTCTCCCCCCTTGCTCCTTTATATACGGGGGCAGGGGGCACCTCTAGACACACAAGTTGATCTGTTGATCTCTCCCAGCCGTGTGCGGTGCCCCCTCCACCATATTCCACCTAGGTCATATCGTAGCGGTGCTTAGGTGAAGCCCTGCGTCGGTAGCAACATCATCACCATCATCACGCTGTCGTGCTGACGGAACTCTCCCGTGAAGCTCTGCTGGATCGGAGTTCGCGGGACGTCATCGAGCTGAACGTGTGCTGAACTCGGAGGTGTACGTTCGGTACTTGGATCGGTCGGATCCTGAAGACGTACGACTACATCAACCACGTTGTGCTAACGCTTCCGCTTTTGGTCTACGACGGTACGTGGACAATACTCTCCTCTCTCGTTGCTATGCATCACCATGATCTTGCGTGTGCGTAGGATTTTTTTTGAAATTACTACGTTCCCCAACAGATTGATTACCGCTTTCCGTCTCAACCCGTTCCAGACCATGCCCCTTCTCTGATCAGGGGAAGGTCATTCTAAAACATCAGATCTCCCATTGATGCCGATCAAAAATAAGTTTATCCACCTAGAATATATGATAGGTACCGAAAGATTGGATGTCATTTCTCAACACCAGGCGGGACTAGTAGCCCTATACCACGTGTAGCCACACTCTAGTGTCCTTTTCTACTTAGTTGGATAGATCAATTCAGAAAATCGTATAAAAATCAAGCAAGAAAACGGATGCGCTAACGCGCAACGGCTTTCGCGCTAGTTGCTCAAAAAATCGTATAAAAATCAAGCAAGAAAAAGGTTCTGGCAAGCTGCGTGGGACTATAAATCCTCTTTCGTTGGCTGGGCCCTTTGGACTCGAAATCCAAACGGAGTGACTGGTTCGATTCCACTCTTAGAACGAGACTGAACAAAATAAAATGCAAGTGAAACGAGACGAGAATCAAATTGTAGGCTTCTTTCCTAAAAGCGGTGGTTCTCGCCTCCCCGTGCCCAAAGCGGGGTGGGCGACAGCGCTGCGGTTCTTTTCTTTATCGATCGGGTAGATCCATATGTTCTGAGGGGGGGACAAGGTGTAGTGCAGTCTGGTCAGCGCATTTGATTTGGGTACAGAGGGCCATACGTTCGAATCCTGTCACCTTGATGTGGTATTCACACAATGGGGCCGAAGTGCAAAGCCCCGCAACCTATCCATGGTCGGGAAGGCAGGGGTATTAAAAGTGAAACTTGGCTTGCGTGTGCGCGCACACAAAGGTGACTGAGTTGGATTGCAAAGCCTCTCAGACGGAAGGAACCTGTTTTAAAAACCCCATTTCTACAATCTTGAGAAATCTCACGCAAACAACTACATGCCGCAAGTCTTCGGTATTGTTCCCATGGAATTTGAAAAGATTGACTGCGCTTTTTTCTTTTCGAGCATGCCAAGGCTCCAGTAGAGCGGAGTTTTGTGCATGAAGTAGGCACAATTTACAAACTAGTGAATCGTCAAATGAATAGGCTCATTTCATCAGGGGTAACCAAGGAGTAAGAATGATTTGATAAAGTAAACATTACCTTTCAGTGCGGTTCCTTCAGAACAAGCTCTTCCCTTTTTAGATTGCTTCTTTGGGCCACTTGAGCATCGACTGGGCAAGGTTGGATTCCCTCTGCTTCGGGTGGCTACTATTTCTCAACAATGTTTTTTTCATTTGATCCAATAGCCCTCCATTAGATAGGAGAAACTTTGCTAAATACTGATAACTCTCGAATAGAATATGAGAAGGGAAAGATCCTTTACATAAGGACCTATTGATCATAGGCGTACACTCTGAAAAGAATTGAATGAAACTCTCTTGTTTCGTCAACTTTGATATCATTAGCTGGCTCTCATGTCTGGTGTTCCAAGTAAAAACTTTTCAACTAGCTGGGTCACCGCTATTTTAAATCCTGACTTGGAATCAGAGCCATAAACGAGTGATTCGGTCGGACGGACGATTGAGTTCTTAAAGTTTGGATCGACACTTCTTGTGTTGAAACAAACACGCTTTTGCTAGCGCCCTCAACGCTCTCTTTGATCCTTCGCAAACATAGCTCCTTCTATGGGAGATAACTTTTGATCACTTTCATCTCAATTCGGTTCATTGGCTGGTCGAGTGGATGATTAGACACAGGCGGAGTATTCAAGTTGTCCCTACTTCAGGTTTTCCCTACTAACTAACGAGTCTAATTATCGCTGGCTCACAGGCTCCTTTGAAGCAAACATTCGCTGCGCCCCTCGCATTCAAGCTCTTGCTTTGTCCTGCGGCCTGCACTCTAAGCAAAAGCAAGATCTAGACAAGAGTGAAAAGCAGTCAGAATATTAATAATCTAAAAAGGCCTTCCTTGATTGTGTAGCTAATCCCCTTCCTTGACAAGAACAGAATTTTTGCATCTTCAAACTGGTTATGGGTGATACCCTCATTCCCCATTAACTCACTAGAAAGCCCTTTGAATAAGCCTCAGGAACACCCATTCCTTTCGGATCAGGGGGTGGTTGTTTTAACTACTCGTTCGGGGAACATTAGACAAAGTTACTTATTTGAGAAAGTAAATGAACCTGAAATAGGACCTATGTGATAGTTTGCAACATGAGCATGTAGATGCTGGTTATGGTATCAGATCTGAGGACCAAGAATTTTAAAAGGATAGTATTAGACTCAATAAGTAGCTTTCAAAACATCACTTCTCGTATTTGGTCTGTGGGCTACCATGCTTAAGCTTTCTTATCTTACTCTTTCCACTAACGTTAGGACTTAGGCGAGCTGCTGAATACGAGACACGTCTTTCTCGGCCGTGCGTGGTCTTCCCTCGGGGATGGGAGAATATAGAAGGTGGGTGGGTGGATCTCTATTCTCCATCAGGATAGGGTTGATTTGATTGGCATTCACGCCTTTTAGAAAGAGTCACTCAATGCAATTCTCTTTTAAGCGAAGAGAGTATGCCCAACTGGAGTGGTTTCCGCCTATATTCCAACTAATGTCATCTCCAAGATGGACAAATCTTCTTATTTGCGAATCTATTCCATGTCAGAATTCGACCTGCTATTCATGTGGGTATTTCACTTTCCAGAGTAGGACCAGCGGCTCAAATGTGGTGCAATTCAACAAGTAGCTGGCAAGTCCAAATAGGAACTAGCTCAATTCGCAGAGTGACAAGCCTATTATTCGCCTCTGCTCTCGATAAAACTAGCCAGAATCCATTGTTTTTATGACGGGAATTGCTTAAACAATCCCAATCAAACCTTCTCCCAGTGGAAGAATAGATAGCTACTATAGCTATCGGAACGATAGGGTATCTTGATTCGTTCGAAATTGGACAGGTGAAGCTATTTCTGGACTGGATGAGTTATGTAAACACCTCAAAGATACTCATTCCAAGAAATTCGATCTTCTAGCTAGGTGGATAAGGATGGAATCTAGGATCCAAGAAGAGGATGTTGGACATTCTTCATCCCGGAGGGCCTGGGAGAGGAGAGATAGCATCACTCGGACTTTTCCGGAAGGAGGAAAATCCAGAGTTGGCTTTGGGAGAAGAGAAGGAAGCTCTCAGGTTTAGTTATTCATACCTGTCCTGTCTTTTGTTTCCAGGGTTTCGACTTCTGGTCCAGAGCTAGTCTACTTATTTATTTTATACGGAAACGGAATTTTGCTTATTATACGGAATTTGTCATACCAGGTTTTCCTAGAGTTGAGGAATTCTATCCATTCCAGAAAAAGCACTTGTTTGAGAAACTACACTACAGGAAAGTACTAAGGAATAGGAAGCTGCTACTTATCCTTATTATTCTTGTCCAAAGATGCTAGGCCGAGACAGAAACCCAACTAGTGAAATAGAATGGATATCTCTAATAAACTGGGGTTCTTCCCTTCGGGTTGCTAGTATCCTTATATGGATTCGTCTTGTCTCCTCGGCTCGATAAGCTAGCAAAGTCAGTTCATTGGATTGGTCTGTCCGGTCTGTCAGTCAGGAAAGCACGTCAAGTCGGTTAATAGCTCTGGACCGGTTTCTAATTCGGTGAATTGGTATGGTCTAGAGGCCCGGCAATAACAATAGCAGACAGGTCAGTTGTTCAAGTCCGTCTGGTTGATAGGTCAGCTCGGTATAGAATCTTGTCTGGTTTCTGAAGTTGGTAAAGTCCAATCAGTAGAGTGCCAGTTAAGTTCCTCAAGTAAGGATCTTTGATTCCTCCAATTCGGTAGGTAATCATAATAATCTCGGCTCAAAATGCGAAGATGCTGCTAATCTGTTAAAGGGATCTGGATCACATTTATTTGATATGCGTCCCTTCTTCAACCGCGGATGTGTACCTGACACCAAGGAATAACGTAGTTCTAAAGTAGTGACTCGTGTCTTGGAGGTCGTCCATCCAAATGTTCCTCTTTGCCATCGCCCGCGTCTACTCCTATAACCGAATCGATGGCCTATAGCGCCATGCCATAATGAAATTCTTGATCATTTCTTTGTTCGTAACATGGCGTAGTGTATCACTGGGTGTGTAATGCCCACGATGGGTCCCACCTGTCAGTTCGCATAAGGAAAAGGTCAGATAAACACAAATTTACGCAGGCGCGACAAGACTCCACCCCGTGCGCGGGAATCACCTGGTTGTGTATGTGTCTGTCAGGGCCTGATGTGTGCGCATGCACGTGTAGGTTGAGCACTTGAGCATGAGAGTGTGTGTTGGTCGTGTGGTGTACTGGTGTGTGCATGCATGCGTGCGTGTGTGCATGTGAGTGTTGTGTGCGTGCGTGGCTGCATGTGTACGTGTGAGTGTTGCGTGCGTGTGTGGGTGCATGTGTTCGTGTGAGTGTTGCATGCATGCAGTTCGTGTGCATGCGTGCGTGTGTGTATAATCACCACACCAGCTCATGTGTGTTAAAACAGACGGCTCAGCATACCAATACAAGACCACCTTGTCCGCTGTGCCCGCGGTCATGACTTCGAACCACCGTCCAATATTTTTTTGTCATTTGTTTTCATTCTTACTAGCAAGATGCCCATGCGTTGCACGTAACATCAAGATGCATTTGTATGACTAGTTTATCTTGTGAGAGAAAAGGATGAACGAGGGAAGGCCTTATTTGCAAATGTGGAGAGGTGTGTGGGTACATCTTAGGCAAAATTGTCATAGTTCCTTTCCTATCTGTCAGATATAAATCGGACGGCCTATATTGCAGGATGGCAGGCACACCATCATCACCAAATCTGTTTTTATAAGAGTGTATTTTATCCCTACTCTTATAAAAAGCATAGTCAGTGATGACCGTGTGCCTGCCATCCTACAATATAGGCCGTCCGATCTATATCTGACGGATAGGAAGGAAACTATGGCAATTTTGCAAAAAGATACCCACACCCCTCTCCACACTTGCAAATAAGGCCTTCCCTTGTTCATCCTTTTCTCCCACAAGATAAACTACTCATACAAATGCATCTTGATGTTCCGTGCAACGCATGGGCATCTTGCTAGTATTTTATAAGAGTGTAGATGTAGAGTAGATACAATCAGACAAGTGGTCCCGATGGTAGTGAGATAATGTGATGCAACACTAGAGGTGCCACGTGGAGCGTTTAACTGGTCAACTAGTCGTGTCTTGAGCAAATACAGAGTTGTACGGTGAGCCCGTGACTGTATAATAACCACAAAACTTAAAAGGTGACCGTAATGAGTGGATTCTGAAGTCCAATGTACGTATCGTGCTTTCGCTTCAAATACAATGGTCGTCACTGTATATATCGCGAGAGAAAGATGAAACATGCGTGAATGTGCTGGGGGCTTACTTTTAGAGGACCTGGAGATAGTTTGTGTGCATACCTGAAAGGGGCGTAGAGGGGGGTATGCGATGGAGAGAGAGATGCTCTTCGTTTCTCTTTATTATGACTACCTTTATATATAGTATAAAAATATACAAATTCATAGTGCGGAATAAATATCATTGTGGGCACCATGCAATGCAAGCATTCATACTCCTCCATATAACTTTGTAATGTTGTATATATGTAGAAATTCTAAAATATTTTTTTGGCCACACTTTATTCAAAAGGAATGTTGTATGTGAAATAAACGTGAAGAGAGGGCTTTTTAGATCAATGGGGTATGTGATGTAACATGTGTGAATGTGTAGTTGATGCATTTGGCAGGGCCTAGAGAGGCATGTGTGTGTTACGTATTCGAGAGGCATGGATAGAGGGGCCGACAGGGGGGTGGGAGAGATAGCACGAGAAATGAGAGTGGTCTAGAGAGAGAGAGACGAATATGACGTCACCGCGAGAGATTCCCTTGAGTGTGTATATGCAAGGGGCGAGTGGATAGAGGCACCAGGAGAATATATTTTTTGTGTGTGGTGTCTGTGTTGGTATGTGTGGGTGTGAGAAGATAACGAGACATGGGGGCAGACGGTGTGTCACCGTTTGAGGTCCGGTGGGTCGAGGTGAGGCCCTTCGTTCAGTTCCGTCCCGCGCCACATTGGTCGGCCTGTGACGCATTTAGGGAGACCCATGGATGACTAGTCGTACAAGACAAAGATAGCATAATTGTGAAGGACTCTTTGTCCACTGACAAAGCCGGCTAGGATTTGTAACCCTGGGTTCTCGGACTAAGGTAACCCCTTTATCTCTGATATTACTATTCATCCAACCTAACTTTAAGGGGCATCCTACAGAATGCTCTGCTAGAATCATACTTGTCGATTAGGAAGATAGGTGTGAGACAATGCGTGAGAGACATGCCTAAAGATAATGTGCGTACAGGAGACACGTAGGCAGGTCTATGTATATAGAAAGGGTCGATGGGGATTGTGCGTGTGTATGCTTGCGAGAGGAGGAAGAGTGCTTGTGATAAAGGTTAGTGAAAACAATCGTAAATGGTTACGAGAGGGAGGGAGGGTTATATCGAGAGCATGTGTGCGAGAAAGACACCTCGGGAGAGAGTGTGTGAGCATGTGTGAGAGCCCACCGATGGAGAGTGAAACTACACGTACAAGACTGCTGTACACATTGATTAAAGATATAAACTGTATCCAAATATTAGGATGGGATCATGATATTTTCAATTCGCGTAAGGAGCGGTCATTGATCCATCAGACATCTAGATTCTACGAATTTGAGCATGTCTATGTTATTATTCGACACAATTGATCCACATAGTTAGTATTTTGAACTCCAGACAATGCATCGCTTTAGCAATCGAATATAAACGTGAGTATAGTTCATGTTGTGTGGGTAAAGCACATTATACATACGAAAGTTACACAATGAACATTATAAATAGCTACCTATGAACTAGCATACATTTGAATTCAACTTAAGGTGGTTTTAAAAAATTGAATTCAACATGAAGTCCATTCAATTATTTGAATTTGATATCATGGCGTTTGTAAATCATACCTAAATTATGGGGGCACCAATATTTGCTCTGATTTTGTACATAATAGCATATGTAGTCGTGTACAAAATAGATTCTAATTTAGCTCCTCCATTCCAAAATAATCATAGTTATAGGATTTTCAAGTGTCAAAATTTCAAAAAGAAGTGGATAATTTAATGAGGTTTTCAAACATACAAGGTCAAATTTAACGTTGTCTATTTAGGTCAATCCTCAAAGTTCAAGAGTACTCTAAACTTGAATGCTTGTGTTTCAAAATTACGAACGAAGCGCCAAAAGAGCCTCTACTCGCCCGAAAACGTGTGAGACCAATGTTTGGTAGTACAAGGAAATTACTTTTGTAATAACTCCGACCCGTGAAACCTACCGGCCCGACATGCAAAGGTCTAAACCGGGGTAGGTTTGTAGCTTAATCTAGACGCCACACAACCGCCTCCGAAAAACATTCATACACAATGGCCGCCTAAGCACACATGCGCGCGGCCGAAATCGCTCTCGCCCACTATTTGGGACACCTGGGATTACCATCCTACCCCCGACCCGCAGTAGGTCCGAAATTTAAGAGGGGGGCAAAGTTTGTACTCTCCCCAAATTTCAAACAAGCGCGTTCCATCTTTTGTTCAAAAAAGCCAAAAACAAGCGCGTCCCAGACCGAAACATGGTTCTCCCCTCCCCCCCCCCCCGCCCACCCGTCCGATTCCCCATTCATACTCCGTCCGCCAGCCGCGAAACCCCGGCGTCCTCCGTCCGCCACCCCATTCCACCCATGAACTGCCGCCCTCCTCCATCATGCCGGAGCCGATACCCCGACGTCGTCGTCCACCGCAACCTCAACCGCAACACCCTCCATGGCTAGTAGTTGAAGCCGAGGCCGAGCCGTCCGTACCCGAGCCAGTTCAACCATGCTGTCCTGCGCCTCACCGCTGCCGCTCCAACTTCGCCACCCTCCACCGCACCAGAGTTGTTCCTGCTATGCCGTCCTTCGCCGCCACAGATCTGCTTCCCCTCTGCCGACATACGGCCATGGCAACACAGTCAACAATTTGGCCATGGTTTCGTCCAAGAATCCACGGTTCTCCAAAACATCGGTTCCCCTAGGAGAAAAAAGAAGATCGCCGCGACATATGGAGGAGACCACACTGGCAACCGATAAGGGTACTCCTCTTCCCTTATTCGTGCAAATCTTACGTGTCTGCTTGCACGGTATTCATCCCACAGAAGACACTAGTTGACCGCTTGTTCTTAATACTAGATGTTCCTAGAAACTCGCGATGCACAAGGTTTCTCCTCATATACTATTTCACCTTAGCTAGAGGTCCGTCGCCCCCCTGAATTTCAATTCCTGGTCAGTTGATTCCCAATTAACGGAAGCATTCCCCGGCGTAACAGGCGCTAGTCCGCCTATTACGCCGGGGAAGCAGCGCCTCGGTGTTTATCTTAGGGGCGTGTGGGGCCTAGAGCTACTGGCGCCCGATCTGGAGGTCGGCCGGGATTAAATGTCACGACCGGATTTTCGGGACATTAATTTCCCAAATAACGGCCTTTGTGCTCTCCAGCCCCAGGATTACTGTTAGCTGATGAGGCACCAACTTGATACAAGAATTCCAAGCAAAGTACAAAATATGTAGTACAAGACCATTGTGGCCTAGGAGTACAACACTTGGTTTCTAGTGGTTGATGGCGGAAGCGGTTTGTGGTTCATCTGCGTCTATGGGATTCCATTTCCCACAAGAACAGCTGACCAGGATAACTCCTATCTTCGCGAGGCTGCTATCACCTTTACAGGGGTTCCGGGGCTGTCGTCGTAACCCTCTGTCCACGCAAGAAATCTGGCCAAGACAATAGCCATGGACAAGCCAGTGAGTACGATTGAATGTACTCGCAAACATTAAGAACACGGGTATAATATAACCAGGGATAATCATGCTCCGAAATATTTTTATGATGATAATGTCTGTCACGAATTAAACGAAACTCTAAGATGAACGCATGCAGGAAAAATATGAATATGCATTACGGGAGAAAAAAATAGAATGCACCGACCGAGTGTCTGAAATGACTCCTCGAAAAGTCGCAAATAAATTAACGATGCCACAGTCGGGCGTCTGAGCGACACCACAAAAAGGGCTTATAAAGGACAAATAAAATAACAAACATGCCGCAGTCGGGCGTCTGAGCGACACCACATAAAGGGCTTCTAAAGGACAAATGAATAACAAACATGCCGCAGTCAGGCGTCTGAGCGACACCACATAAAGGGCTTATAACGGAATAAATGAATAACAAACATGCCGCAGTCGGGCGTCTGAGCGACACCACATAAAGGGCTTATATAAGAATAATCACAGTGAATATCCAGGAGGTAGAACCGTCCCAGGGATACTCAATAAATTCAAATAATGTAACTGGTTAGTCCACAATAATAATAATCATAATCCTCATATGTCATAGGTCATAATCAAAGTTCTGGTGTATCCGTTTCTCCATCCGAAAACCGTCATTGAGTTCTAGTTTAACCGTGTCTCCATCCGAATACCGTTACTATGATCCAGTTTGGCCGTGTCTCCATCCGACTACCGTTACTAGGTCTAGTTTAGCCGTGTCTCCATCCGAATACCGTTACTAGACTCATCTCAGACTGAAGTCCTTACTCATGAACATGGCTATCCAAAAGGATATATCCTCTGCAGAGGGTGTACTCTTTACCCACGAGTAACGGATTTATTTAGTCCATCGGGACTAATTCCGTCTACGGCCTTTCAATTGAAAACGCGCCTGACCTGCACACACCAGCTTAACTTACCGGTGTCTGGAATCACCCACGACACCTGCCAAGCAAAACTCTAAGTGGGGAGGCTACAACCTCGACGTAGCATGGGATCAAATTTATATTCACGCGGTCTAAGGGGTGCCCCCCTCTCGGTCCCAACCGGAAACACCCATGCCCCCGGACCAGGTGGCATGCCTACCGGATGCACCCGGTATCTTCCACCATGGCCTCTCTGTACGGTGTGTGCTTTGGTAAGGGGTTGACAACTTACTGAACCATACCCTACCCGCGGCAGGGACAAGTGGTAGTACACAACAAGTAGTGGAAGTCACTGAACAAGACTCGACTTACGACCGACTCAGGTGGTCCAAGTATTCTCCGAATGATTAGCGTAACCAATATATTTCCATTAACAAATAAACTTACCACTCATCAAGCCTCACCATGCCATACCGGACATACTCGTCTCGACGAGAAATCTAGGGACAAGACCGTGTCTACCCAAGACCACGACTCTCCCGGCTTCCTTCCGGTATGCATGAGAAGCTCACGAGGATGATCACTAACATCAGCATATCCATTACTAACAACAAAACATCTCCAAATGCACTCATGCGTGAGACTGATCGATACATAGAAATAACGCATGCTCCAAGTCAAAGTGGTGTCGTAACTGTATCAAAACACCACACAAAAATATTATGCCCGCGTTCAGAATGCTTGCCTTCAAGAGTATGCAAAGGGTGCACTTTTTGGAAAGCTTTCTCTTCTCTCCATTTCCTATTTTGAAAAATATTCAAATAGCAAATATTTCAAAACCAGTACAAAAAGTTGTCCCAAATATTTTTGAAATAAATCTTAAAATAAACTAGATGAAATTTGAGAGAGGTAGGAAAAAGAATCAACTCATTTGGAGTTTTATTTTAAAAGTTATAGCCAGTCAAAGTTTGGTCAAATCTCTGTTTTTAATAAAAACCAGAAAAAGAAAACGTTTCGGGGAAGAATACGCTATCGAAACATAGGAGACGTACTCCGGGGTTTATACGCCTTCACTTAACCAGAGTGGATGGCGCGCGGCTCACTGACAGTGGGTCCAGAGGGCCCACTGGTCAGGTTTGACCATTCTTCCCTCTCCCTCCTCTTCTCTGCCCGAACGGGAGCGGGGCTCCGGAGATCGCCAGTGACGAACGGCGGCTCCTCGAGGGCATCTGAGGGCAGGGATGGACCCGCCAGACCGGGGCGGTCCTCTCGGTGGTCGCTGGGTCGACGGTGGTGGGAGGAGTCGCCGGCGGCGAGCTCCGCGGCGGAGGGGGCTACGGGAGTGAAGTGAGTTTTGGGCTCCGGTGGTTTCCGATCGAGGCTGAGGCGCTGGGCAGCTCCGCGAGGGCAAGGTGAAGTGATTGGTGGCGTTGGATGGGCGGGAGATAGCCTGGTTGCGACAAATATCACCGGACGGTAGCGGCGGCCGAACCGGCCGGAGTTGGGGAAGATGGCCTCTTCCGGCCAATCCACTGCTTGGGGAGCTCTAGGGGGAAGGTCCGGGGTCGCCTGAGGTCTTGAACGAGTTCGGGGATCCCTTAAATAGGCGCTCGAGGCTGGACCGCGGCGGCTGTGGATAAGAACGCCGGCGACCGGCGCTCTGTAGCTGCAGGGCGACGTGGCGGCGACGAGCGCGTGCCGACGAGCTTCGGGATAAGCTCGAGCTATTCACAGGGGCAGCTGGCGCGCTGGTGTGGTTTGGGCGGCGCCGTCCATGGCAGAGGCTCACTGCCGACGCCGGCGTGCCGCCAAAAGCTCTGCCAGCGGCGCTGTAGGGTGCCAGGGATGGCGTGGAGAGTGGGCGAGCGTAGTGCGCGGTTCAGCGGGCGAGCAGGGGCCAGGGACGGGACGCGACGAGGGTGGCAGCGCGACGCGGCGGCTCAATGCGTGCGCGTGCAAAACGTGCGCTCTGGGCGTGCCCAGAGCACGCACGGGACATGCTCGACGAAATGCCAGGGCAGCCCAGAGTGCGAGGGTGAGGCTGGCAATTAACAGGACTAGGATAGGGATAGCTAGGAGTTTAGTGGACAAGGTTGCTGGGTCAGAGGATCAAGGTCACAGTGCAAACAAAAACTCATGTCAAAACTGACTGTGCACACCAAGTGTTCGACAGAATGCCAAGTGCATTTAGGCAACTGTTGGAGTGGCCAAAATCTCCAGATCAGGGTCTCTTTAGATGCAGAAGATGATGGCAAGATCATTTGGGCAAAACCAGAAACTTGCTAGTGCAAGATTTGCAAAACTACAGTCTTGGACAGAAAGAAAAGGTCTCATTGCATGCACTTAAAATCCTCCAATGAGTCCATTCTCCTGGACTTAAGGGTTTGGTAGGGAGGGCTACAAGCAAGAAAAAGCTCAGGGTCACTAGAGCAAAATAAAATAGGGCTGCAGTACAAATCACCAAACTGGACCAGAATGAAAAAGAGGTTGATTCACTCAAAAGTTTCAAAGAACATCACTGGGTTTTTGCATGAAGTTGAATTGTATGCATCTACTGACATCTCCAAACACTTGGAAGAATTTTTAAAGGAATATTTAAATAGGTTGTAGTGCAAAAATGCCTACTGGACTAGATTTGAAAAGTTGATGTAGAGCTCAAAATCTCAAATGACCACAAGAATTTTTGCATAAAAGTGATGTGGCAACATCACATGACATCCCCAAATTTTGGTGGAAATTTTAAATGCATTTGTCAAATGGTTGCAGTGCAAAACAGGCTCCAAATTTTATGAAAGATCATTTTAAAAGAATAAAGCCCTGAGAAAAAATCATGCAAATAAGTCCACTGATAAAGAATTGTTTGTAAAAAGAGGGCATATAAGTCCAACAATACCTTTTGAAAGTTTTTACTTGAGGTAAAAATCCACAATATCAAAAGGGTAAATCTTGACAAATGGAAAAGTTTTATTTCCTGGCAAAATTTTAATTAATAAAACAAGGTCCAAATTTTGGGGTGTCACGTTAAAGGGATGGCCTGGGGGCGCTGCCAAGAACGGCGGTGGTGTGAGGTCGAGGGGAGGGCGGGGCGGTGGAGGCAGGGGTCTGCGCCGGTGGTCGCTGGCGGTTCGAGAAAGATCGTCAATAGTGACTGGCGGGAGGTAGACGAAGGCCATCTGCCCGTTCCTTATAGATCGGACGGTTCATTAAAAAAATCGACTGACCTATTTATTTTCAATCGTCTGTTATCTTAGATATGACCACATGTGGTGGTGTGCTGGAGGAGTACCTGCATTTCCTGTGCTCATATATTACAAAATCATACGGGGTAGAATCTAATTTTGTTTGCCATGCAATGTTGTAGAGCTATCATATGTCTCCTGTCATTTATTTTTCAGCCGCCTGCTATCTGCTACTTTTACAGTGCACTAGTTCTGCACACACTTCACCCATACTCTCACTATTGTGTTTTTATGCAAGGGTATTTCAGACCCTGCCTTGACAGAAGCAGAACAGATAAGAGAGAAGTCGCTCCAGTGTGGTACGCGGCTAAGCTAGACATGTTTCAAGACTATAAAGGGTGTAGTGTCAGCAGATGGAGATGGGGAACGTAGCTCGGGAGTTGATGATCTCGCTCGCCATGAACCACCATCCCAGGTGCTTGCTTTAACTTCACGGTGTCATATGTGGTTGCATGTTCCATATGGTGTCTAGCTTGTATTCGAAAGGCCGAAGTCGGTCATTATTAAGATTAGGAAAGACATTTTTTACATGAACCAACATCCCGTGAGCACCGGAAGACAAATAGCTAGTCAGGGCACTGGCCGAGCCAGTGACAAGCCCAACAAAGAGAGGCATCATCTGGAAGCCAACTAAAAAGCCGCGATGGTGGCGAAGCAGCCCGCCTCCCACCAGGCTCTCAGGTCCTAGATGATCATGCTTACCACTCCAGCCGGATGTCTAGCTTGTATTGCTTCTAATTTGGTTAAATTGCATGTGCTTAGCTTACACATTATACCTTTGAATATGACATGCCTTTCTGTTTTTGGTACATACTAGTACATCTGTGTATTAACCATGTTCTTACATCAAACTAATGTTCTTGTGTATCCCTCATCAATCACTTATGATGAGGCAGTCAGGCAAGCGGAATACTCCTCATTTAAAGAATGCAGCGCAGCCTCCCGACATGATTCTCAAGAAACAGCAAGGCTAGATGAAGATAGTGAACGTAGCTCTGTAGTTGATTACCGCATTTCCCCTACATTGACATCGCAGGTGCTTGCTCTAACTTGGCAGCGTGGTACGTGGTTGCATGTTGCATATGGTGTCTAGATTGTAATTCTTCCAATCTGGTTAAACTGCATGTGCTATTCCGCTTAGCTTATACATTATACCTGTTAATGTGACATGCCTTCCTCTATTTAGTACATAGTACATCTGTCTATTAAGCATGTGCTCACATAAAACTATTGTTTTTTTGTATCCCGCATAAATCAATATGATGAGACACCTTCAGTATATGCAGTGTGATATTAGTTGCATCTTTGATATGATTCATAGCATGCGCTGCTTCTAATTTGTTGAAATGCCATTTATGATGGGACACTTTTAACTTGGCAGAGTCATATTGGTTGCATCTTTCACGTGGTGTCTAGCTTGCATTGCTTCTTATTTGGTGAAATGGTTTCTGCTTAGTTTACAAAAACAGTTGTGAATATGCCATGTCGTCCTGTTTTTCGTATTATTCCATCCTGGAATCATGTGTTTGCCTTACATCAAAGTAGTGATTGTCAGTATCATGCACGAATGAGTTCTGAAGAGTGAATTTTATTGCTTTTTCTTGTCGGTTTTACTTGACAATTCAAAATCAATAAAGCGGAAGGAAGTTAGCAAGGCAACGGATGAAGGTGCTCCTTCCAAATGGAGGGCCTCTACATATTCTACTCCTCCATCCCTCCAAGATGATTTCCAAGACAACACATGCATAGACACTCAACGTAGCTGTGTTGGTGATGAGCACGTCTGCCCTAGTGCACCATCACAGGTGCTCGCTCTAACTTGGCACTGTTATATGTGGTTGCATGTTGTGACGCCCCCGATTTGACCGTACACTAATCATGCACACAAATGTGTACGATCAAGATCGGGGACTCACGGGAAGATATCACAACACAACTCTAAAACATAAATAAGTCATACAAGCATCATAATACAAGCCAGGGGCCTCGAGGGCTTGAATACAAGTGCTCGATCACAGACGAGTCAGCGGAAGCAACAATATCTGAGTACAGACACAAGTTAAACAAGTTTGCCTTAAGAAGGCTAGCACAAACTGGGATACAGATCGAACGAGGCGCAGGCCTCCTGCCTGGGATCCTCCTAACTACTCCTGGTCGTCGTCAGCGGGCTGCACGTAGTAGTAGGCACCTCCAGTGTCGTAGGAGTCGTCGTCGACGGTGGCGTCTGGCTCCTGGACTCCAGCATCTGGTTGCGACAACCAGGTAGAAAGGAAAGGGGGAAAAGAGGGAGAGAAGCAACCGTGAGTACTCATCCAAAGTACTCGCAAGCAAGGAGCTACACTACATATGCATGGGTATATGTGTAAAGGGCCATATCGGTGGACTGAACTGCAGAACGCCAGAATAAGAGGGGGATAGCTAGTCCTGTCGAAGACTACGCTTCTGGCAGCCTCCATCTTGCAGCATGTAGAAGAGAGTAGATTGAAGTCCTCCAAGTAGCATCGCATAGCATAATCCTACCCAGCGATCCCCTCCTCGTCGCCCTGTTAGAGAGCGATCACCGGGTTGTATCTGGCACTTGGAAGGGTGTATTTTATTAAGTATCCAGTTCTAGTTCTCATAAGGTCAAGGTACAACTCCGGGTCGTCCTTTTACCGAGGGACACGGCTATTCGAATAGAAAAACTTCCCTGCAGGGGTGCACCACATAACCCAACACGCTCGATCCCATTTGGCCGGACACAATTTTCTGGGTCATGCCCGGCCTCGGAAGATCAACACGTCGCAGCCCCACCTAGGAGAATGATGTGATTGACTTGACCCATTCCGTTAGCTTAGCACTCGATCGTTTAGTATGTTGCTATTGCTTTCTTCATGACTTATACATATTCCTATGACTATGAGATTATGCAACTCCCGTTTACCGGAGGAACACTTTGTGTGCTACCAAACGTCACAACGTAACTGGGTGATTATAATGGTGCTCTATAGGTGTCTCCGAAGGTACTTGTTGGGTTGGCGTATTTCGAGATTAGGATTTGTCACTCCGATTGTCGGAGAGCTATCTCTGGGCCCACTCGGTAATGCACATCACTTAAGCCTTGCAAGCATTGCAATTAATGAGTTAGTTGCGGGATGATGTATTATGGAACGACTAAAGAGACTTGCCGGTAACGAGATTGAACTAGGTATTGAGATACCGACAATCGAATCTCAGTCAAATAACATACCGATGACAAAGGGAACAACGTATGTTGTTATGCGGTCTGACCGATAAAGTTCTTCGTAGAATATGTGGGAGCCAATATGAGCATCCAGGTTCTACTATTGGTTATTGACCGGAGACGTGTCTCGGTCATGTCTGCATACTTCTCGAACCCGTAGGGTCCACACGCTTAAAGTTTCGATGACAGTTATATTATGAGTTTATGAGTTTTGATGTACCGAAGGTTGTTCGGAGTCCCGGATGTGATCACGGACATAACAAGGAGTCTCGAAATGGTCGAGACATGAAGAATGATATATTGGATGACTATATTCAGACACCGGAATGGTTTCGGGGGTTATCGGATATATACTGTAGTACCGGGGGGTTACCGGACCCCCCCCCCCCGGAGGCTATTGAGGCTCATGGGCCCAATTGGTGAAAGAGGAGAGGCGGCCAAGGGGCAGCCGCGCGCCCCTCCCCCCCCCAAGTCCGAATTGCACAAGGAGGGGGGCGGCGCCCCCCCTTTCCTTTCCCCTCTCTCCTTCCCTCTCCTCTCCTAGTCCAACAAGGAAAAGGGAGGGAGTCCTACTCCCGGTGGGAGTAGGACTCTCCTGGCGCGCCTCCTCCTGGCCGGCCACACCTCCCCCCTTGGTCCTTTATATACGAGGGCAGGGGGCACCCTAGAGACACAACAATTGATTTGATCTTTTAGCCGTGTGCGGTGGCCCCCTCCACCATAGTCCACCTCGATAATACTATAGCGGTGCTTAGGCGAAGCCCTGCGTCGGTAGAACATCATCATCGTCACCACGCCGTCGTGCTGACGAAACTCTCCCTCAACACTCGGCTGGATCGAAGTTCGAGGGACGTCATCGGGCTGAACGTGTGCTGAACTCGGAGGTGCCGTGCGTTCGGTACTTGATCGGTCGGATCGTGAAGACGTACGACTACATCAACTGCGTTGTGCTAACGCTTCCGCTTTCGGTCTACGAGGGTACGTGGACAACACTCTCCCCTCTCGTTGCTATGCATCACCATGATCTTGCGTGCGCGTAGGAAATTTTTTGAAATTACTACGTTCCCCAACAAAAACAACAATTTTCATGTTCAGCTGATTTTCATCGTGATTTTAAAAATTTATGTGTAGAGAAAAAAAATCAATACGTACGTAGTTGGGATAGGAAATAGTACGAAGCGAGAATTAGTATACGATGAGGATGGAACGTGGATAGGAACTAAACCTCCTCATATAGGAGAGGATTCTATTGATAGTATCCATCCTACTACCCATAAAGTCATAACCCGCATATTAGGCAAAATGAATAATCTAACAAAAACCCAATTTAAAAGATCACAAATCTAATGATGATAAGAAGATCAAAGATTATAAGAAGAGAGAATCTCATCAGACAAAGAAGAAGAAAGCAGATAAGAAGAAGCCAGTGAATAAGAAGAAGAAGTGGTAAGAGCACTTAGGATGGATAGCGGGCTAAGGACGAGAGAAAAATGCTGATGTCAGTGAAACAGGTCATAATACTCCCTATGTCTTGACTACAGGGAGAGTGATAAAAGACCATCTTTCGGTTACTGTGCCTGTAGTGCTTTCTGTAGGGATGACTTATGGCATGCGGGAATGTCAAGTAAGTACGGCTTTCGATAGCTAACACGAGTTGGGATGACCTGCAACGCCAAGAGGGGTCAAGAAAAACTAGCTCTATAAGCTCTTTAAAACAAGCTAGAACCGCATCAATCAAATTCAAGGTAATAAATCCCACTGATAAGAAATACATAGGCCTTACGCCCACTTACCACTTCAATGACGGACTTCTCCGATACCGATACCAAACCTAGCTTGAGAGAGATCACATGCATGTGGTGAACCATACCGAGTGAATGAGTACTGAAATGAACCATATCGAGCTGTGGTCTTACTCGACAACTCAAGTTCGATGAGCTCTTAGCGGAGTTTTGTGCCTACTATCCACTAAGTTGTGTGCTAGGGATGGAAAGAAAGCAAGAAGCATGCCAGGCAGTTTCCACTTTCTTACCGGGCGAAGGCAGTGAATGGTTAGCTATTCGAATGGTTTACTTTACTTCGATACTGGCATTCTTCTTCAATGAATTCTATTTCATAGGTGGAATGGGGAGAGCAAGAGGTGAGATCCGATTGCACAACAAAGTTGATCTGGACGTGGCGAAACACAAAAAATCTCATAGATAGACAGAGATTTCAGGAAGGATTCAGCAGTTGAGTGATCTGGTTATCCTTGGGAATCCGGAACGGTACCCACATTCTAGGTATAGGACTTCGAGTTCCCTTTAGAATCAGTTTTCCTCTTCTTCAATCTCGAATCCCGAAAGGGAGGCCTGAGGCCTCTACCCGCCCTTGGTGTTCGTAGATCATTTTTGCCAGTTAGGGTTTGTGTGGTGGGTTTTGATGATCTCGGGTAGCTCCTCACTTGGATGAGGAGTGGGGAAAGAAGATTGCGGGAGAGATCGGTGAAGAAGTGGAACTAAAGGATACTATAACCAAAGCTTAAAATGGGGGGGGGGGGGATGAGGCTGATGTTGAGCCGGGTGATGAATCAACTTCACCGCAGCAAGAAGCCTAGTGAGCGGTTGACATGGCGGAAGGTCGTTCTACCTTTCCCTATGCCAACAAAGCAGGCATACTTGATTGACTCTTTGGGGCTCGTGAGAGACATTCATATTACTGCGTTCTGTGATTGTAGATCGTCAGGATTCAACATTGTATATCCGAGATCTGAAAGTGTGGCAAATGGATTTGAAGGCATGGAAAGAGGCCGCCCTCGTGCAAGACTTCTTTATTCTCCCGATTTCCGTCCTCCAGTTGGATTAACACGAAAGTCCAGTGATAATGTTGAATTACTTTAAATAGTCCCTTTCAGCCCCCGCTTTATCATAGGAAGAAGAAGAGTAATCTAGTTTAGGGGTAAGTGCCCTTTTGTTGCCAATATCTAGAGTCCTGTTGTGTCGATAGAGCTCGGAAAACTCCTCTTTTAGTGATGGATTCTAGTAGCCCTATGCCTAGATTGCACAAGAACTACTCCGCTTCTATATAGGAAAACACTATGTTTGAACTTTTGAAAACAAATGAAGCTGTTACCTGATCCAAGCAAATAAGATGCTCATGGCTTGTCCTGAGCACTACGCAGATATTTCTTGATCCACATGAGAGTCAGCTCCCTACACCGGATTATGTCAATGAGATCTTACCAATAGAGATACTTCTGACTTAGAGGCACCGGAGTTGGCCAACTCAAATTGCATTGACAGCAAACCCTTGGTAGATGATTCAGAGCAAGATCAGATTCTTGATGATTTTTCCCTTTGTTTGATCGAGCGATGCCGAATCTTTATAGCGCATTTCCACCTATCCATGCTTTACAACTTGTCGCCATGAAGCACATGCCTGCAAAACCTTCTTATTCTACAAAATAAATAATAAAGTACTTAGAATGAATGGACTAAAGATCCACTTTTCAAGAGGGACGGCTCCGCCTACGTGTGAAGATCTTTCAAGCAAAAATAATGGGTAGCAATGAGAAATCTCGATCGGCGACTCTGATACCATGATATCATTGGTCGAAGACTTCCTTGCCTTGCGGGACACGTAAAGAGACCTACCCCCACCCTTGTGCGTGCGAACCTGACAACAGATGCTGATGCCAGCTACACCGCGCTTTCTTTCCGACCGACCTACGTTCATCGAACGGTTCCACAGATGGTTTGGTTTTTTCCTATGTATCGCCCTCGTGATAATGGTATACGCGGCCAAGGGTTAATTGGAACAAAGACAGCAGATAACGCATTCGGTCAAGATGGAGAAAGGGCATCCCTTTCATCTTTGCCTCCCGACCTCTGGTCACAGCAGCTTAGCAATTTTTATGGCTTGCTTCCATTCTTACAAAAATGATGTTGAATCACATAGTTGCCTTCTTGTAATTATGATTCTTGCCATCCTTCAACTCTGGATCCGCCATCCTTCAAAACAAAAACTACCAAAACATGAACTCAACGGGTTAGAACCGTAATCCATATACCTTCTCAGTAAAACACATCTCAAACAGATTATTATTGGAATGAGTTGATTTTATTGCCTTAAGTAAGAGAAAAGGTTTGTGCTTTCGCAGGAAATTGACTACCTACCCATTGATTGGATATCTTCTTCTCCCAGATCCAATAGAAGTTTCTAATGAGTCATTGCCAACTGCTTTAGCAGGCATGATCGAAAGCAGCAGTGGTTTAGTGATCAAGCTCTCACTTTAAAGTCCCTGCCAGCAATACCAATCCCATGCTCTTTGATGGTTCTTATGCTCTGAAAAGAATCCTTCTAAGCTTTCCTCCTAAAAAGAACCTACGTTCCATTATAGACATAGAATCTATCATTGACCTACCCAAAGTCTTCTTTTGGTTCCTAGAACCATGCAGGAAAATCACTTGAGTAGTGACATGTCAGCATCAATGGTTTTGAGATGAAAAAAATTAGTCAAACAACACTGGCAGATCGGCAATCCGATCGGGACCTTCGCACATGACCATCGTAAAGGGATCGTTGTTGCTTGGTTGATCGATCCGTCCTTCCAGCCCAAAGCTGGTAATCCAGATTAGAGTTCTTTGGATGGCATGTAATGGATTTCATTATGAAAAGGGTCATTTTTTGATGTTGTAAACTTCATATCCAGAGAAATGGATGACTGGCTGAGGGACATATAGATTACTTCAGTGACATAAAATGGATGACTGGCTGAGTGACATATGGATGACTGGCTGAGGGACATAAAGTTGACGTAAGTTGTATGCATTCGATGCCCTCAAGTAGGTACGACTATGGATCATTCTATTCCTTTCCTTTAGGTAGTCCTAAAAAGCAAAACGTAATGGTAGAGGATGAAGGAAACAAAGAATGAAGTCTGCACCTTTGACTACTAATGAACCGCCATTTCATTCTTTTCTTCTTTGTTCGGCTTTCACAAGCAAGATACCATGAAGCAGGTGACAGTCTATAGCCTAGGAGAGTACCATTGCTAACATGATACAATTGGCCTTCCTCTTCAGATTTATTTAGAACTTCAAGCGTTCAAGGCAAGGTTGGGTAATCTCTCGTACCTGCGAGAAAAGGGCTTATTTACTACTCCCTCCGTTCGAAATTACTCGTCCAAGAAATGAATGTATCTAGATGTATTTTAGTTGTAGATACATCCATTTTTGTGACAAGTAATTCCGAATGGAGGGAGTACTTTTTATCGATCAATGGTCCACCGGTCCCATCCAATGAGTGGTATCTGAGTGCGATAGTATCATAAGAAAGTTCATTTGTACACCCACTTATCTTTCTATAGAAACTTATCTCTAAATGATTTTTAGATAGGATGTTTCTGGAATTACCCCTACTACGTAGAATGGGATAGTGTCAACGTCCTTCATTATAGTACCGAAGATGCTCGTAGGCTGGTCGATGGAAAGGATGGCTTTTATTCAAAGAGATGGAGATCCTGGTTTAGCATAGGTTGCGAGTCCTTGGGTTTATGTCGAGCTTTTCGTATTAAGCATTGGGAGCAGAGAAATCCTAGGGTTGCTTTGTCTTCCTCTTCTGTTCTTAAATATAACTGAAAAGCATCTTGTTCCTTTAGTTGCCTCAAAGCTCAGTATCTCCCCATGTTTCTTGTGAAGATGTGTCAATGGCTTTGCAATGTGCCGAAATGGCGAACGTAGTGCCTGTAATAGCCAGCCAAACCTCAGAAGCTGTGGACTTCTTTGACTGGTTGCGGAGAAGACCAGTTGGCAATGTTCTTATTTTTGTGGGTTTCAGTGGCAACCCCATGCTGGCTGATAGTATGGCCCAAATTGGATAACTGGCGTTGAGCGAAAGAGCACTTTGAGCATTTGACTTGCCATTGATCCCTTCTTAACAACTCAAGCACTGATTGCAAGTGGATTGTGTGATCTTGAAGAGAGGCACTGTAGAATAAAATGTCGTCAAATAACACCAGGGCGCTTTTGCGCAGATGGGGTTTGTTTGAGAGTGGCGTTCATGGATCTCAAGAAGGTGGCTGGTGCTCCCGCGAGGCCGATGGACATGACCTTTTACTCATAGTGCCCTTCCAGAGTCTGGAAGGCTGTTTTGAATTCATTGCCAGCTGCCATACGAATCTGGTGATAACCAGCTCTGAGATTGGGTTTAGAAAACCATGAGGCACCAGACAACCAGGAGTTCTTCGACTATGGGCACTGGATACTTGCTGACGACAGTCATCGCATTTAGATAGCGATAATAAATACATAAACGCCAGGAGAAAAAAATATAAGATTTTTGGTCATAGAACCCCTGGCACCAATGTTTATAGAACTGTCCAGAATTGATAAAGAGAAGCAGCTTTGAAGCCATGGAGAATGAAAATAGGACCCTGGCTCGAGCCCATCTAGTGATTAAAGGTAAAGTGCTTCGGTACATTGGTGCAGGGGAATGCGTACCTACGCCTTTTAACTACCTTGGGGAGAGTGGACTCGCTGATGACCCTCCTTGGGAAACAAATGAAGTGGGTGGATTGGAGTTCGTCTCCGCCAATTAGAGATATGGTGCTGACCCAAGCTGAGTGAGTGAAGGCTCCGGCTTGACCTACTAGTTGTTTGCTATCAATAAATAACTAGCTGACAATATGCTATGCTTACTCTCCGAGCACTAAAGCTATCGAGAAGTGATGCAACAAACGTTGTTTAAGCTAAAAACCGTCAAACAGAGAAATCTTAATCGTTAGAACAACGCTGGACCTAACTTGTACAAGAGTTGGTAAGAAAGTGCAAACGTTGAGTAAGAAATCGCCATAGGGCGGCACAAACAGAAAGAAAGGCTACTGTCAATCAGAATAGGAATGCGAAATCCCAGTAAAAGGGTGTTCAGTCGAAGATAGGAGGATTCCTTTGATCCATACCGTCATCTCACGACTTCCTGTTGACTTCGTCAATTGCTCTTTATCGCTTAATAGAAGGGAAATTTCATGAGATAGATGAAAAAAATGAATATCAATCAAGAAAAAGCTTAAATAGACACAATTTGTAATAGATACAATTCGTAAGGAAGAAGTGATCAAAAGTATGAGGACGGCATAGGAGATATGATGTGTCAGAGGCAGAAGGCACGGAGAAGTCAAGATCTTCCAAAATAAACCCATTCTGATGCCTATAAAATCAGGTGCACTGCGTCTATACTACAAAAGTGTGATAGGTTTCTTCGTATTTATTCCGCCGACATCGCTTTCTTATTCCTAACACAATTGTTTAGCTAAGTTTGCTAACGAAACAGGGAGAATCAACAACAAACACCGCATTTTGAAAAGGAAACGTGATTTATTCCTACCGTCCTGAACACGTCTAGAAACAGCAACCTCGTACATAATACCATTTTGCATTACAGTATCCACTTTCTTTTGGAAAGGAGAAGGGAGAAGCAGCATTCACTACAAGAAATATGTCAATTTGCGACCATCACTATTGGTCGCTGAAAGGTCATTGTTTTTCATTTGCGACATTTTTTTGACCAAAAACAGATGGTCAAAAGCTGACGGTCATAAACTGAAATTAACGACCTTCTCTGTCAGAAGGTCGTGGAAGGCAACGACCAAAACAAAAGGTCATTGAACCCATGACCTTCTGTTTTGGTCACTGGTTGTCTGCCTAGGCCACGTCGAATCCGACATGGCAATCTAACATGGCAAAATTGCGGCCAATTGAAAAGGTCGTTGATAAGATTCAGCCCGGTCCAAGTCGACGCTTTACATGGGCCGAGCCCACCAATACAGCCTTTTTACTGTATAATTTTCTGTTAATTTTCTCTAGCTACATGGGCCTGGCCCAACAATTTGGCCCTTTTTTTGGGCCATGACCTTTTTAGTGTTTCAGTCAATATATTTTTCTAAGCTAGTCCCACAAGTCAGATGGGTCCCACTTGTCATAATCTCCTATATAGGTCCCACATGTCAGAAATGTGAGCATTGTTTAGATTATTTTTAGAAATGGGTCCCACTAATCAGGTTTCCATTTCACACGCATTCAAATCACACAAATAATCAATATATTAAATAGAACAGAACAAATGTAGAATTTCCTAGGCCTGGAGCTCCTGTACATAGTCTATTACAATCTATGCATGGTCTATTACAACCCGGATATGCCTACTATTACAGTACTATAATATTTACAGTTTATTACAGTAAAACAAAACAAATCTTTGTTGCGTAGGGCTACACGCCGCTTCGAACTTGAAATTTCCTAGGCCTGGAGCTCCTATAAAAGGGTGAACACAAAGGCATTAGAGTACCATTTTCATTCCTGGAGTAGATATTCAAACCTCCAGGTTTAGTGCATAGACAATCTGGAAAATATATATTTAACAAAATTTCATAGAAATGCAGATTTATGGATCGAATGTATGATAAAGCAACAGATTCAAACAACTTCAAATGACTAGATGTTTTAGAGACCAATTATATCAGAACACTAGATGTTTGCAATGCATATTCGTAGAACCTCGGCATACTCACAAAATCTTAAATCAATCCTAAATCAATGTTGCCTACAAGGAACACTCATCAGTCTCATGTTTTGAAAAGCAACGTGGGTGAAACCAAGTCAAAATAAGGAGCATAACAAATTCATGTCAACAAAAATTAGCTTGTGATCCATAACACATATTTATCCTTTACAAAGTAGAATTTTCGTAGATATCATTACCAGACACCAAATAGAAAGTAACATGTACAGAATGTGACAACATTTAGTTCACTTTATTGTACAAGTTGGGTCCAGTTTACTCGGTTGGACAAGATGCATTTGTTAACTACGAAGATAATGACACTATTATGCGAGATAATTGTTGTGTCGCTAACAATCACCATGTAAGAATGCTTTGCTGTAGTAATACATGAACATCAAGTGAGAGTGGTGTTTTGTTCTTACCACAGCGGAACAACTGAGACGATGCCCGATTCGCCCTGCTTCTCCACAAGACTCGACCAGCAGCACGCATCCTTGAAGGAACCAATGGTGTTGTTTGCTCCCTTGGCCCTGCTCCTTGCTACGGAGGACGGCCAGCACTTGGATGCAGAGCTCGCTGCACACGGCATATTGTGTCACTACTTGCAGCAATAGAAGGAACTCACATATCATAGAACTTGCAACCAGTTAAAAATGTAATAGGACCGATATATGTCTACGAAGCAATAGGTCAATTAGAGATTCATGTCTACAATTTGCTAGAGAAGAAAATAACAAGTCAGGATACATAATATATCTGCCAAAAGAAGGACTGATATCAATCAGACCCTTTAATTTTAAAGAACATGGTTTCAATTTGTTCTTTGCATATTACATCAGTAGTTCTGTTGCAGGGTTCTGGTACATCATGATCTACATGCACATGAGAGAGATAGACTTGGCGCACATGAGATGAGGGTGGAAGGAGGAGCAGGGTATACCTTAGGTGTCCAGGTCCTGCAGCTCATCGGAGATGTTGTAGGCTCACCGGCATTGACAGCCGCCGCAGCAGCAAGCTGGGGACGTACAAACTGAAGTTGCGTTCATTCAGTTGCAAAACAACAAAGTTTGCTAGTTGCTGTCCATCAAAAATCACACACGCATCACTTGTACTGCAGCAGGAGCAAAATTGATATGAGTTAGGAGCAGAGTTTGACTAGTACAGCCAACAGAGTTCAACTAGTACATTGCTGTACACATGAACCATCTATTCCACGGCACAAGAGTAAAATCTTGCTATAACCAGTAGATTACCCCCTAACTAAAGCTAATTAGGCTCCAATACACAAGGCATAGCAAGCACAGACTAAATAAGCCATGGCCATAATACATGAGTACTAAACAGATCTTGTATAACAGGTTTTTCAGTCATGAATTTTCAGAAGCAGAACTAGCATGTTTGTTGAAAGTGTCTATCATCACAGCCATGGTCAAACAGAACACATGAATCTAAAAGAATGACAATAATGAGACTGGCTCTTTTTGGCTCATATTAGGAAATTCAACCGTGTTTTCCCTTGTCCTTCACGAATTAACAGAACAGTAACACAAACAAACAGGTCTACAAAACATAACTTAAATTACTAGAAAAAACAAAATCTGACAAAAGAAGACAGAAAAGGAAAGACACTAACAGTAATACGTGAGAACACCCCTCACGAACTCCCATTCTTTTAAGCAATGCAGAGGAGCTTTATCCTCAGGACCAAAAGAAGAATACAGATGATACATGCAGGCTGACGATGAAATATGTTTGTAAAACTATGGGAGAGTTTTAAGAATTATAGAGGAATTTTATCCTCAGGAAAAATAGAGCATGGCGGATAAATGCATGTGTTTCTGAAACTGCATGAGACTTAGAAGCACATTCACTTTAGCGACTCATCTTTTCAAGCATTCAATCAAATGGCCTTATAATACCAGACAAAGAGGAGTTGTAGTGGTATGCACTTATCACATATACAGGAACCATGCTTAAAATCCACACATACATATACATATCCCAATAGAACAGAGCTAGTAAGCTAACTAGCAGCCATGCACTTGATGTCTTGTACTAACAATTAATAACACATAAAACTGAACTGCAACAAGAAGAATTGCATAAGATAAGCTTATGTATGAGCTGTGACATAAGTGTGGCTATTAAAGCGAAACATATTTCATATATGGCTATATGCCAAACAATCAGTATTTACCTTTAACATAAAAAGGCACATCATACAGGGTTTTGATTTTCCACCATAATTGCATATAAATGTGACTGGTCTGTCCACTCATAAAGAAAAAAACTAAAATTGTAGTTCACTCAAACAGAGTAATCATATGCCTAACTATGTTATCAAATGGCAGGTGAACAATTCTAGCAAACGCAGAAATAGTATGATCAGTTGGGATCACTTTTGATTTTGCTTGCTCGCACACCAACCACAAACGTGATCACAGCCAAGTATTTGACCAGTTTGCCGCCAAGTTTAAGTTACTACTAACCGGAAGTGAACAATCAATTATTAAAGATAATGAAGTTAATCAAACAATTTTTACACATGTATGATGGCGTGAATAGAGCAATAGAGCAATGCCCAATCCTTACACATGTATAATAGCGTGAATATGCAAGTTAGACCTAGATGTTACTAACAAGTGTTCTTTGCAGAATTAATAAATAAGTGCAGTATTTCTGACTAGCCAGAATCAATCTTTGTGCATACATCTTGCCGTGCTGTTCCTTGCTAGATAAGCTCCCAAAAGCAGTATTAATAAAATTGAAACAGAATAACACTGAGAGGACTACAGGAACCACAACAAGAAATTTTATGTTGCGAGTAAGCTGCTTGCCGTTGTCCATTTGTGTCGGATCTGGGGTTCCGGCAAAACCCTTAGGGTTCGAACTCTGGGGTGCACGCGAAGTTCTTTCCCTCCTACCGATCCACGCCCTAGCTCGCTGAGATCTCGCGGACGAACTCGAAGAACTAGCAACACAAAGACACAAGATTTATACTGGTTCGGGCCACTGTTGTGGTGTAATACCCTACTCCAGTGTGTGGTGGTGGATTGCCTCTTGGGCTGATGATGAACAGTACAAGGGGAAGAACAACTTCCTGAGGTTGAGGTGTTCTTGTGCTTGTCAAACTTGTGTGGGTGAGGACTCGATCAGATGAGATCAAGTTAAGATCAGATGCCCCCCTACAGTGGTGGCTAGTTCTACTTATATAGGCCATGGTCCTCTCCCCAAATATTAAGCGAGAAGGGAGCCACCAATGGCGGCCAATTTGAAAGGGGGCAGCTAGTACAAGCTATCCTGACAAAAGCGGTCTTCGCCTGCAAAAGGGCTCTAGTGGTGATGCCGTCTTGGGCTCCATGGTGACCTCCGTCCTGCTGGCCTACTCGTTTTGGTCTCGTTGCACTGATATGGAAACCTTTGCCTGATGCCTCGCTACTCCGCGCCTGCGCTCGCCACTTTGGCACCAAAGAGGAAACAAGGATGCTGCGCGCGCTAGCGCCCGCCTGGTGTCGATCGTCATGGCTCACGTCACGAGAGCCTCGCAAGGTTTCCCCTGCCTTGATATCTCCGCTCCTCGCGAGCCTGCCTGGAGAGGCCGCTCCTGAGGAGGTCTTGCGTCGTCCGCCTCGCGAGGCTTGGCCCCTCGCGAGGGTCTTGAATGCCTTGTCGATGAAGATGGGACGTACAGGCCTGCTCGCATTGCCACGCCGTGGGCCGCAAGCAGGCAAGTCTGGGGACCCCCGTTCCCAGAACACCGACAGTAGCCCCCGGGCCCAAGGCGCGCTCAGGCTTGGCTTCGAGGCGAAGCCAAAGGTCAAGTACGGAGCGTCGTGGGCCCCAAAAGCCTGCGGCCTCGGTTGACGCGTGGCGGTTGATTGGGCGTGGGCGTCTCCACTTCCCCATGCTGCCTCGGCAACTGCCCGACTTGACAAGTCCCTGCGACATGCAAGGAAAATCATCATTACCTGTGATCGTGGGAGGCACCGGTTGGCCTTCTTCTGCTATAAATGGGGAGGGGGGCGGAGCCCCCGTCGCTCATCTCTTCTCGGTTCACTTGCTTCTTCCTCCTTGCTCCACCGCTAGCAGCAATGGTGCCCATCTGAGGGTTCTCCGCTGAAGAGAAAGGAAAGGCCCCCACGATGATCCAGGGCCGCTTCCGCCAAAGAAGCGGCTGGTTCACCATCGCGGCGAAGCAGCGATGCAGGTGGTGATGAGTCCTTGGTGCGAGCGGCCTCCTCCAGGGTATCCACTACCCTTTTATGCCCGAGCCGAGGGCTCAGGAGGGCGGAGCGACGAGCGACGCCGCCCGCGTCGAGCCCTGCTACCTCTTGAGCACTGGTTGGTTTTCCCTTGAAGAGGAAATGGTGATGCAGCAAAGTAGCGTAAGTATTTCCCTCAGTTTTTGAGAACCAAGGTATCAATCCAGTAGGAGGCTACGCGCGAGTCTCTCGCACCTACACAAATCAAATAAATCCTCGCAACCAACACGATAAGGGGTTGTCAATCCCTACACTGTCACTTACGAGAGTGAGATCTGATAGATATGATCAGATAAGATTTTTGGTATTTTTATGATAAAGATGCAAAGTAAAATAAAAGCAACGGAAATAACTAAGTGCTGGAAGATTAATATGATGGAAAATAGACCCGGGGGCCATAGGTTTCACTAGTGGCTTCTCTCAAGAGCATAAGTATTTTACGGTGGGTGAACAAATTACTGTTGAGCAATTGACAGAATTGTGCATAGTTATGAGAATATCTAGGTATGATCATGTATATAGGCATCACGTCCGAGACAGGTAGACCGACTCCTGCCTGCATCTACTACTATTACTCCACACATCGACCGCTATCCAGCATGCATCTAGAGTATTAAGTTCATAAGAACAGAGTAACGCCTTAAGCAAGATGACATGATGTAGAGGGATAAATTCATGCAATATGATAAAAAAACCATCTTGTTATCCTCGATGGCAACAATACAATACGTGCCTTGCTGCCCCTACTGTCACTAGGAAAGGACACCGCAAGATTGAACCCAAAGCTAAGCACTTCTCCCATTGCAAGAAAGATCAATCTAGTAGGCCAAACTAAACTGATATTTCGAAGAGACTTGCAAAGATAACCAATCATACATAAAAGAATTCAGAAGATTCAAATATTGTTCATAGATAAACTTGATCATAAGCCCACAATTCATCGGTACCAACAAACACACCGCAAAAGAAGATTACATCGAATAGATCTCCACAAGAGAGGGGGAGAACATTGTATTGAGATCCAAAAAGAGAGAGGAAGCCATCTAGCTAATTACTATGGACCCGAAGGTCTGAGGTAAACTCTTCACACATCATCGGAGAGGCTATGGTGTTGATGTAGAAGCCCTCCGTGATCGATGCCCCCTCCGGCAGAGCTCCGGAATAGGCCCCAAGATGGGGTCTCGTGGGTACAGAAGGTTGCGGCGGTGGAATTAGGTTTTTGGCTCCGTATCTGGTAGTTTGGGGGTACGTAGGTATATATAGGAGGAAGGAGTACGTTGGTGGAGCAACGTGGGGCCCACGAGGGTGGAGGGCGCGCCTGGGGGGGTAGGCGTGCCCCCTACCTCATGGCTTCCTGGTAGCTTTCTTGACGTAGGGTCCAAGTCTCCTGGATCATGTTCGTTCCGAAAATCATGTTCCCGAAGGTTTCATTCCGATTGGACTCCGTTTGATATTCTTTTTCTGCGAAACTCTGAAATAGGCAAAAAAACATCAGTTCTGGGTTGGGCCTCCGGTTAATAGGTTAGTCCCAAAAATAATATAAAAGTGAATAATAAAGCCCAATAATGTCCAAAACAGAAGATAATATAGCATGGAGCAATCAAAAATTATAGATATGTTGGAGACGTATCAAGCATCCCCAAGCTTAATTCCTGCTCGTCCTCGAGTAGGTAAATGATAAAAACAGAATTTTTGATGTGGAATGCTACTAGGCATAATTTCAATGTAATTCTTCTTAATTGTGGTATGAATATTCAGATCCGAAAGATTCAAGATAAAAGTTCAATATTGACATAAAAATAATAATACTTCAAGCATACTAACTAAGCAATCATGTCTTCTCAAAATAACATGGCCAAAGAAAGTTATCCCTACAAAATCATATAGTCTGGCTATGCTCTATCTTCACCACACAAAATATTTAAATCATGCACAACCCCGATGACAAGCCAAGCAATTGTTTCATACTTTTGACGTTCTCAAACTTTTTCAATCTTCACGCAATACATGAGCGTGAGCCATGGACATAGCACTATATGTGGAATAGAATGGTGGTTGTGGAGAAGACAAAAAAAGGAGAAGATAGTCTCACATCAACTAGGCGTATCAACGGGCTATGGAGATGCCCATCAATAGATATCAATGTGAGTGAGTAGGGATTGCCATGCAACGGATGCACTAGAGCCATAAGTATATGAAAGCTCAACAAAAGAAACTAAGTGGGTGTGCATCCAACTCGCTTGCTCACGAAGACCTAGGGCATTTTGAGGAAGCCCATCATTGGAATATACAAGCCAAGTTCTATAATGAAAAATTCCCACTAGTATATGAAAGTGATATCATAGGAGACTCTCTATCATGAAGACCATGGTGTTACTTTGAAGCACAAGTGTGGTAAAAGGATAGTAGCATTGTCCCTTCTCTCTTTTTCTCTCATTCATTTTTTTATTTGGGCCTTTTCTCTCTCTTTTTTTATGGCCTCTTTTTTTTGTCTGGAGTCTCATCCCGACTTGTGGGGGAATCATAGTCTCCATCATCCTTTCCTCACTTGGGACAATGCTCTAGAAATGATGATCATCACACTTTTATTTACTTACAACTCAAAAATTACAACTCAATACTTAGAACAAAATATGACTCTATGTGAATGCCTCCGGCGGTGTACCGGGATATGCAATGAATCAAGAGTGGCATGTATGAAGGAATTATGAACGGTGGCTTTGACACAAATACGATGTCAACTACGTGATCATGCAAAGAAATATGACAATGATGGAGCGTGTCATAATAATCGGAACGGTGGTAAGTTGCATGGCAATATATCTCTGAATGGCTATGGAAATGCCATGATAGGTAGGTATGGTGGCTGTTTTGAGGAAGGTTTATGGTGGGTGTATGATACCGGCAAAAAGTGCGCGGTATTAGAGAGGCTAGCAATGGTGGAAGGAAGAAAGTGCGTATAATCCATGGACTCAACATTAGTCATAAAGAACTCATATACTTATTGCAAAAATCTACAAGTTATCAAAGCAAAGTATTACGCGCATGCTCCTAGGGGGATAGATTGGTAGGAAAAGACCAACGCTCGTCCCCGACCGCCACTCATAAGGAAGACAATAAATAAATAAATTATGCTCCGACTTCATAGAATAACAGTTCACCATACGTGCATGCTACGGGAATCACAAACTTTAACACAAGTATCTCTCAAATTCACAACTACTCAACTAGCATGAATCTAATATCACCATCTTTATATCTCAAAACAATTATCAAGCATCAAACTTTTCTTAGTATTCAACACACTCATAAGAAAGTTTTTACTAATCTTGAATACATAGCATATTAGGATTATTTAAGAAAATTACCATGCTATTTAAGACTCTCAAAATAATCTAAGTGAAGCATGAGAGATCAATAGTTTCTATAAAACAAATCCACCACCGTGCTCTAAAAGATATAAGTGAAGTACTAGAGCAAAACTATATAACTCAAAAGATATAAGTGAAGCACATAGAGTATTCTAATAATTTCCGAATCATGTGTGTCTCTCTCAAAGGTGTGTACAGCAAGGATGATTGTGGTAAACTAAAAAGCAAAGACTCAAATCATACAAGACGCTCCAAGCAAAACACATATCATGTGGTGAATAAAAATATAGCTCCAAGTAAAGTTACCGATGGAAGTAGACGAAAGAGGGGATGCCTTCCGGGGCATCCCCAAGATTTGGCTTTTAGGTGTCCTTAGATTATTTTGGGGGTTACATGGGCATCCCCAACCTTAGGCTCTTGCCACTCCTTGCTCCGTAATCCATCAAATCTTTTACCCAAAACTTGAAAACTTCACAACACAAAACTTAACAGAAAATCTCATGTGCTCCGTTAGCGAAAGAAACCAAAAGACCACTTCAAGGTACTGTAATGAACTCATTCTTTATTTATTTTGGTGTTAAACCTACTGTATTCCAACTTCTCTATGGTTTATAAACTATTTTACTAGCCATAGATTCACCAAAATAAGCAAAGAACACACGAAAAACAGAATCTGTCAAAAACAGAACAGTCTGTAGTAATCTGTAACTAACACAAAGTCCTGGAACTCCAAAACATCAGCCAAAATAGGACGAGCTAGACAATTTTTTACTGATCAGAAGAAATTGGAAGCAATATTTTATCACGTTATGGTGATTTTTAACAATTATTTTCGTGAACAGAAAGTTTCTGGAAATTACAGCAAGATCAAATAACTATCATCCAAGAAGATCCTATAGGTTTAACTTGGCACAAACACTAAGTAACACATAAAAACACATCTAACCAGAGGCTAGATCAAATATTTATTCCTAAACAGAAGCAAAAAGAAAAAAACTAAAAATAAAATTGGGTTGCCTCCCAACAAGCGCTATCGTTTAACGCCCCTAGCTAGGCATAAAAGCAAGGATAGATCTAGGTATTGCCATCTTTATTGGGCAATCCATAAGTGGCTCTCATGATAGATTGATATGGTAATTTTATTTTCTTCCTAGGGAAGTGTTCCATGCCTTTCTTTAATGGAAATTGGAATCTAATATTCCCTTCCTTCATATCAATAATTGCACCAATCGTTCTAAGGAAAAGTCTACCAAGAATAATAGGACATGAAGGATTGCAATCTATATCAAGAATGATAAAATCTACGGGCACATAGTTCCTATTTGCAACAATAAGAACATCATTAATTCTTCCCATAGGTTTCTTAATAGTGGAATCCGCAAGGTGCAAGTTTAAAGAGCAATCATCAAAATCACGGAAACCTAGCAAATCACATAAAGTCTTTGGAATCGTGGAAACACTAGCACCCAAATCACACAAAGCATAGCATTCATGATCTTTAATCTTAATTTTAATAGTAGGTTCCCACTCATCATAGAGTTTTCTAGAGATAGAAACTTCCAACTCAAGCTTTTCTTCATAAGATTGCATCAAAGCATCAACGATATGTTTGGTAAAAGCTTTATTTTGACTATAAGCATGAGGAGAATTTAGCACGGATTGCAACAAGGAAATACAATCTATCAAAGAGCAATTATCATAATTAAATTCCTTGAAATCCAAAATAGTGGGTTTATTAACATCTAATGTTTTGATTTCTTCAACACCACTTTTACCAATTTTAGCATCAAGATCTAAAAACTCCGAATTTTTGGAACGCCTTCTAGGTAAAGGTGGATCATATTCAGTCCCATCATTATCAAGATTCATATTGCAAAACAAAGATTTAATAGGGGACACATCAATAACTTTTAGATCTTCATCTTTATTTTCATAGATATTTGAAGAACACGCTTTCATAAAGCAATCTTTCTTAGCACGCATCCTAGCGGTTCTTTCTTTGCACTCATCAATGCAAATTCTCATGGCTTTGAGAGACTCATTGATATCATGCTTAGGACGAATAGATCTAAGTTTTAAAGAATCAACATCAAGAGAAATTCTATCAACGTTCCTAGACAATTCATCAACTTTAAGCAATTTCTCTTCAAGCAAAGCATTGAAATTCTTTTGCGAATTCATAAATTCCTTAACACTAGTCTCAAATTCAGAAGGCATATTATTAAAATTTCCATAAGAATTGTTGCAGGAATTACCATAATTATTAGAGGAATTACTAGGATAAGGTCTAGGATTAAAGTTTCCTCTATACGCATTGTTACCAAAATTATTCCTACCAACAAAATTCACATCCATAGATTCATTATTATTCTCAATCAAAGTAGACAAAGGCATATCATTAGGATCAAAAGAAACACGTTTACTAGCAAATAATTTCATAAGTTCATCCATCATTCCAATCAAAACATTAATTTCTTCTATCGCATGCACTTTTTTATTAGTAGATCTTTTAATGTGCCATTGAGAATAATTAACCATAATATTATCTAGGAGTTTAGTAGCTTCTCCTAACGTGATTTCCATAAAAGTGCCTCCCGCGGCTGAATCTAAAAGATTTCTAGAAGCAAAATTCAATCCGGCATAAAAAATTTGTGTAATCATCCACAAATTCAAACCATGAGTAGGGCAATTACGTATAATTAATTTCATCCTCTCCCAAGCTTGTGCAACATGTTCATGATCAAGTTGCTTAAAATTCATAATGTCGTTTCTAAGAGAGATGATCTTAGCGGGAGGAAAATACTTAGAGATAAAAGCATCTTTGCACTTATTCCAAGAATAAATACTATTGTTCGGCAAAGACAAAAACCAAGCTTTAGCACGATCTCTAAGCGAAAAAGGGAATAGCTTAAATTTAACAATATCATTGTCCACATCTTTCTTCTTTTGCATATCACACAAATCAACGAAGCTATTTAGATGAGTAGCGACATCTTCACTAGGAAGGCCGGCGAATTGATCTTTCATGACAATATTCAACAAAGCAGCATTGATTTCACAAGATTCAGTATCGGTAAGAGGAGCAATCAGAGTGCTAAGGAAATCATTATTGTTGGTATTGGTAAAGTCACATAATTTGGTATTATCTTGAGCCATCGTGACAAACAAGCAATCCAACACACGAGCAAACAAAAAGCAAGCGTAAAAGAGGCGAACGAAAAAGAGAGGGCGAATAAAACGGCAAGGGTGAAGTGGGGGAGAGGAAAATGAAAGGCAAATGGCAAATAATGTAATGCGGGAGATAAGGGTTTGTGATGGGTACTTGGTATGTTGACTTTTGCATAGACCTCCCCGGCAACGGCGCCAGAAATCCTTCTTCCTACCTCTTGAGCACTGCGTTGGTTTTCCCTTGAAGAGGAAAGGGTGATAAAGCAAAGTAGCGTAAGTATTTCCCTCAGTTTTTGAGAACCAAGGTATCAATCCAGTAGGAGGCTACGCGCGAGTCCCTCGCACCTACACAAAACAAATAAATCCTCGCAACAAACGCGATAAGGGGTTGTCAATCCCTACATGGTCACTTACGAGAGTGGGATCTGATAGATATGATAAGATAATATTTTTGGTATTTTTATGATAAAGATGCAAAGTAAAATAAAAGCAACAGAAATAACTAAGTGCTGGAAGATTAATATGATGGAAAATAGACCCGGGGGCCATAGGTTTCACTAGTGGCTTCTCTCAAGAGCATAAGTATTTTACGGTGGGTGAACAAATTACTGTTGAGCAATTGACAGAATTGAGCATAGTTATGAGAATATCTAGGTATGATCATGTATATAGGCATCACGTCCGAGACAAGTAGACCGACTCCTGCCTGCATCTACTACTATTACTCGACACATCGAACAGAGTAACGCCTTAAGCAAGATGACATGATGTAGAGGGATAAATTCATGCAATATGATAAAAACCCCATCTTGTTATCCTCGGTGGCAACAATACAATACGTGCCTTGCTGCCCCTACTGTCACTCGGAAAGGACACCGCAAGATTGAACCCAAAGCTAAGCACTTCTCCCATTGCAAGAAAGATCAATCTAGTAGGCCAAACCAAACTGATAATTCGAAGAGACTTGCAAAGATAACCAATCATACATAAAAGAATTCAGAAGATTCAAATATTGTTCATTAGATAAACTTGATCATAAATGTGATCACAGCCAAATATTTGACCAGTTTGCCGCCAAGTTTAAGTTACTACTAACCGGAAGTGAATAATCAATTATTAAAGATAATGAAGTTAATCGAACAATTTTTACACATGTATGATGGCGTGAATAGAGCAATAGAGCAATGCCCAATCCTTACACATGTGTAATAGCGTGAATATGCAAGTTAGACTTAGATGTTACTAACAAGTGTTCTTTGCAGAATTAATAAATAAGTGCAGTATTTCCGATTAACCAGAATCAATCTTTGTGCATACATCTTTCCGTGCTGTCCCTTGCCAGATAAGCTCCCAAAAGCAGTATTAATAAAATTGAAACAGAATAACACTGAGAGGACTACACGAACCACAACAAGAAATTTTATGTTGCGATTAAGCTGCTTGCCGTTGTCCATTTGTGTCGGATCTGGGGTTCCGGCAAAATGCTTAGGGTTCAAACTCTGGGGTGCGCGTGAAGTTCTTTCCCTCCTACCGATCCACTCCCTAGCTCGCTGAGATCTCGCGGACGAACTCGAAGAACTAGAAACACAAAGACACAAGATTTATACTGGTTCGGGCCACCGTTGTGGTGTAATACCCTACTCCAGTGTGTGGTGGTGGATTGCCTCTTGGGCTAATGATGAACAGTACAAGGGGAAGAACAGCCTCCTGAGGTTGAGCTGTTCTTGTGCTTGTCAAACTTGTATGGGCGAGGACTCGATCAGATGAGATCAAGTTAAGATCAGATGCCCCCCTATTGTGGTGGCTAGTTCTACTTATATAGGCCCTGGTCCTCTCCCCAAATATTGAGCGGGAAGGGAGGCAACAATGGCGGCCAATTTGAAAGGGGACAACTAGTACAAGCTATCCTGACAAAAGCGGTCTTCGCCTGCAAAAGGGCTCTGGTGGTGACGCCGTCTTGGGCTCCGTGGTGACCTCCGTCCTGCTGGCCTACTGTTCTTGGTCTCGTTGCACTGATATGGAAACCTTTGCCTGATGCCTCGGTACTCCGTGCCTGCGCTCGCACATTTGGCACCAAAGAGGAAACAAGGACGCTGCGTGCGCTGGCGCCCGCCTGGTGTTGATCGTCATGGCTCACGTCACGAGAGCCTCGCGAGGTTTCCCCTGCCTTGATATCTCCGCTCCTCGCGAGCCTTCCTGGAGATGCTGCTCCTGAGGAGGTCTTGCGTCGTCCGCCTCGTGAGTCTTGGCCCCTCGCGAGGGTCTTGAATGCCTTGTCGATGAAGATGGGCCGTACAGGCCTGCTCGCATTGCCACGCCGTGGGCCACAGGCAGGCAAGTCTGGGGACCCCCGTTCCTAGAACGCCGACAATTTGCTCCCACCAAGTCAACCTATTACATATCGCCTGATCATCAGCGAATGGGGTTCCCTTCTTCCAGTGGAAGAAGTGGTATGTAATCTCAAGTGAAGATTCAATTAGGAAAGCAATGACAATAGAGAAATAATTTCTAGATAGTATGTTTCATGCTATAATCTTATGAGAAAAGTAGCAAAAATTTGTACTTCTAGAATTGAGGATGGGCCAACTAGAACTGCAGTATTTACTGCCAGAATGATTTCATGAATTTTGCCACTACATTATTATATTTAAAGTAGCAAAAGAATGATTAAATGCAGGCTATTTATTTGGCTTTTATGAAACAGTGAACCTTCAAACTAGAATACACTTTATTAGTTGGCAGGATTGGCAAATGCGTCGTAGCAATTTGTAGGTAGGGGAGGCGAAGGGTGGGCAGATGCGAATGATCTACCCCAACTCCTGACCGCATGAAGCAAGCAATCAAGGTAAACAAACACGATCCACGGGAGTCGAGGATGTGCAAGGGAGGGAGGGAGGGAGGGGAGGGGGAGAGGCAGGTACCGCGAAGTGGCCGAGGTTGACGAGCGTCCAGGCCATGCTGGGGGTGCAGCCGAAGATGGAGAGGATGAGGACCCAGGAGACGAAGAGGATGAAGATGTAGGTGGTCCAGACCACCAGGTACATGAACCACTCGGTGTTCTTGTTCAGATCCGGCGGGGGCACCGCCTGCACGTACAGCTTCACCATCGATCCCCTCGCCCTACCGGCACGCACGTGCTGCGGGGAGGTAGCTCCTCCCATCTGACTCGGCGTCACAGGAGCCGCGGGTAGGGCGACACAGAGGAGCCAAGGGGGGAAGGAAGGTGACGATTTGGGGACCCTCTCAGCCTGGATCCGGAAGCTGCTGCTCGCTTCGATTTGGGGCCTCCCTCCCTCCCTCGCATGCGGTATGGAGATAGGGCGAGGGGAGAGGGGCGGCGGCGGCGAGGTCGCTAGTGACGAAGCACGGCGGCGGCTGTGGGTAGGGTTTGGGGTGGGGCAGAGAGAGTTGTGGGCATGGCGGATCTGACAGCGGCGGGGGGTGGGTGGGTGGGTGCGGTGGATGTGGAGGAGAGGAGAGGAGGGAAGGAGGGCGCCGCTGCCAGCGACGGGGAGCTAGGGTTAGAGAGGGGTGGCGACGTTGATCTGGATCAGGGAGAGAGAGAGGGAGGCGGCGGGCGGAAGGAAGGGAGGAGAGGTGAGTGAGGTGATTCGAGGTGGGTTTCTTCAGATGGATGGATGGATGCTGGGATTGCTAGCAATGGATGGTAGGATGTCTGCCATGTCATCGATCCGTGTGACAGAGGGTTCCACCAATCAGAGTCTAGCTTTTATATTTCAGGTAAACACTCAACATATTAGCCTCATGTTGTATGTTTAAATGACCCAAATATTATGTTCATATGTGTATATTGGGATGACAAACAATGTTGATTTGAGGGGTTTTCATTTTCTTTACACAAAAAATCATTTTTCAATTTTTGGAGTGACAATAATCGGGTTTTTTGTGAAGGACCTACCATATATTTGTTGCAAAATTGGAAAAAATTATTTTTCTAAAATACTACGCCATATTTAATGAACAATTGACCAAATAGTTGGGTGTCAAAAGATTCGAGCCACCTCTCGTGAAAAAGACAAATTTCCGCTGATTCAGTAGGAAGCAGGTTGAATTTCAACTGCAGCCCCCTCATAGTTTGCTCTTTATTTTTTCCAAAAATCATTTGTAGGTACATAAGTATCTATTTAATAACAGAAACAACAAAAGTTTTCCAAGATTCTACCACTAGCTAGGAACGGTCATGCCCGCGGTTTTGACCGCATTTTAAAACGGGCGTGAAAGATTCAAAAAAAATCTAAAAATTGGAAAACCTTCGCATTGTGTAATTATATGTAACAAAGTTTCCAGGAAAAATAATGAACTTGTAATACAACAATTTTTTAGACAAAGTGTTCCCAGAAATGAGCTATCATGTGTGAAAATTCATGGTTTCAAGCCAAATGATCAATCTTATGGCCACATTCATCGCAAGTTTGTTCAAATGATCTCATATTGTGCACAAGGGTGCATACTAGAATGACAAAAAATGTTACCCACGGGAGTTTTCATTTTCTTTGGACGAAAAAATCATTTTTCATTTTTTGAGTGCCCAAAATGAGGTGTTTTTGTGAAGAACCTACCAACTAATTGTTGAAAATTGGAGCAATTTTTTTTCTAAAATACTAGGCCATATTTAATGCATAATTGACCAACTGGTTGGGTGTCAAAAGTCTTTATCCACCTCTCGTGAAAAAGACAAATTTCTGCCGATTCAACTGGAAGCGGGTCAAATTTGAACTGCAGTTGCCTCATAGTTTGCAATTTATTTTCCCCAAAAATCATTTTTAGGTACAAAAGTATCTATTTAATCAGAGAAACACATTTTTTTCCAATATTAAACCTCTAGCTAGGAATGGTCATGCCCGCTGTTTTTACTGCATTTTGAAACGGGCATAAAAAATTCAAAAGAATCAAAAAATTGGAAAACGTTCGCATTGTGTAACATTCTTCAATTTGGAATGTTATACATAGATCATCATTGCATATTATATTTTATTGCATTTTGACAAATCCTCGATAAATCCTAAGCAACTCAAGGACCCTCGGAGAGAGTTGGGGATTTTCTCGAATTTTCGTATTTGATTTTCATCAAATAATAAGACGAGGATTTTGGTTTTAATTATTTTCTCTCCGGAAAAATATATCATTTTAAAAATAAACGAGAGGAGAAAATATGACTTCTCCAAAACAATTGAAATACCGGAGGAAAAATGTTAAAATCATTTATTGGAATTTATTTGGATTTTATTTGCAAAATATTATTGCATTAAAAATATTGCATGTTTTTCAAAATATTTATTTTGTGTTAAAAAATGTTCACCCTATTCTAGATTTTCTAACTAGACGGGGAAAATTTATTTTATATTTTTTGACTTTTATTTATTTTTCTACGAATTATTTTCCACGGAACGAATTTAAATAAAAAAGACGCGCGCGCCCGCTGGGCCGAGCCCAGGCCGCCGGCCCACCCCGCGCCTCTCTCCTTCCCCAGCACGACGCCGCTGCAGCCGTGTCCATGGCGGACACGGGAAGCCCCGCCGCCCTTGCCCCTCCCCCAAGCCACCTCCGGCTTCCCCCCCTTTATATACCCCCCCACTCTCTCGCCTCTCATCTCGCTCGCCGCCGCCGCCGCACTTGCCCTCGCCGCCGCCGCCGGAAGCCCGAACCGCCGCCGCCGCCGTTCGTCGCCGGAGCCGCCCCCTCGCCACGCCTCGCCCTCCCCCGCACCCCGCCGCACCCCCGCGCCCCCCCGGAGCCCCGCCGGAGCACTGCCCCGACGAGGTACTGCCTCGCTGCCCCGTTCGTCGTTGCCGGTTTTTTTTGGTTAAAAAAAACCTTTCCGTTTAAAAAAAATAAAAAAACCTAGATCGGTTTTTTTTCGGTTTTGTTATTTTGCGAGCGTTCACCGAACCGTTCGTTTTAACGAACGCGTTCGTCGGTTTTGCTCTGTTAACGAACGTCCGTTCTTTAACCGTTCGTCCGTTTTTCTTTTTCGTCGGATTTTTCCGTTATTTTCTCAGATTCGATTTCTGATCGAATCTTCGTTTCTGTTTAACTTCTCGCTCGTTTATCGGAATCAGGCGATTCAAGCGCCTAGAATTTCGTCTCGAAATTCTCTTTCCGTTTAACCTACTCAAACAAGTTTTGCTACAGTAAAATTTGACCTAGATCCAGATTAGCAAACGAAGCTTCTTTCTTTCGCCGTTTGACTTTCGTTGCTTCTTTCGAGTTGATTCTTTTTGCAAACCAGAGTTCTTAAGTTGAACTTTCTGGTTGGATCTTTTACTCGAGTTTTACCTGTGCATTAGATGAGTACTGATTGTATGCTTGTTTGTTTGCGATAGAGTACCCGGAGTGTGCCGCTTGTTACTTCGAATCGCTAGGTTTCGCGGATCATCAGCAAGGCAAGTAACACTTTGATCATACCTTTTCATACCCAGTTTTATTGCATTAGATCTATTCCTCAAACACTTGCATGATTAGGATCTAATTAAATTGTGGGTATTGGGAAGTAGTTGAGGTAGTACCTATTACCTGTTTTCTTATCAAACCCTTGGGAATTACTTCTACGTTTGCTATTATATTGCCATGCTATGCTCGTAGACGTGGATTGGGTTTGAGAGATTTTCATGACAGATGTGAGATTGCTAATTAATGGTTTACTTAAGGTGGCAACTAAAACTCACATCTGGGTGGATTGAGGTACCTGGGTATTCCAGGATTGCCTGTTTTTCTTTTGGACCGCCACCCAGGTTCAAAGGGATCATGAGATTATTCATGCTAGAAACTTCCGTGTGCAGCCGCAAGCTATTATGGGCTCTAGCATAGTTGACTAAGTTGTGTGAACTCTTACAGTGGTAGACTAGCAGATGTAGGGGAAAGTAGGTGTAACTGTCTACCCATACGTAAGGTGCAAACACTTCTGAAAGACTGTGTCTCGGTCATCCGCTACTCAAACACCATGTAGTGCGAGTAATCCAACGGAGGAGATCGAGTCTTGTGGGGAAAAGTGCACAAACCTCTGCAGAGTGAACAAACTAATCATGGTTAGCCGTGTCCCCGGTTATGGACATCTTGAGTATCTAGTACTTGGATTATCATGTGAATCTCATCACCATGTTACTTCTAATTAATCTTGTTGGGTTTTGATGACATTTAATTGGGATTGAGATGCTGTCAACCATCTCAATGTTTCACAACCACCATGATAGTTAAATAAAATTTATTCCTTTGGAGTAGGATAAAATTGGCTTTTTGCAAAACTGTAACCATAGAGCTTTCCACCAGCCATATATGCATGTAGTATAGCATTGTTATTGTTCATTATTCTCTATGTGTTACATTGCCAGCATATTCTATGTGCTGACCCGTTTTCGGGCTGCAACGTTTCATGTTGCAGACTTTTCAAACGACGAGTAAGGTGCCTTAGGTCGTGGTCTTATACTTAGTGATGCCGCTGGAGTTGATGGACTCACTTATCTTCCAAGTCTTCCGCTGTTATCGTTATTAGATGGCCTTAAGCCATGTTTATCATACTTATTCTCTTTTGAGATATTCGATGTAATAAGTGTGTGATTGCTACTCTGTTATAAATCCTCTATTTGTACTATGCATGTCAGCATTACTAATCCAGGGATGACACTGGTGCACAGCAGCATAGACCATTTGAGGTCTGGTCGCTACAAAGTTGGTATCAGGGCACATGCTGACTATAGGACACGACCACTAAGCTTAAGCCCTAGAAAGCTTGTCTCTTCTCATTTCTGACCCCTCTCCTTTTTCTACTCTTTTAGGAATGGCGAATGCGAGGAGCAAGTTCGTGCAACCAGATGAAGACACGCCGTTTGGTCGACACTTGAAGGAAGTCACCAAGTACTTGAATATAGGAATACCAAGCATCACCGGAACCTACAACGCCACATTACCCAAAGAGGAGAGCTGGAAGATCCTAGTTCTTATTCTAGGAAGGACGTTTGTGCCAGTTACTGAACCCATAAGATTGGTTTTCAAAGCACCAACCTGGAGTTTAGGGAAGAGCATGGCCGCACACATCGCCATGGGACGCATTGGAGAAGTCTACCACCAGGAGCTTAAGGATACAATTTACCAAATTTGTGGACGCCGAGACGCGTAATGGGAGATGATCAGAACCAAGAAGGATGGATCAATTGCAGCTTTCATCCAGGAGCAAAACCAACATATTCATCGCCAGGAGAAACAGATGTGCACGGACAAGGAAGAACTGAAGAAGGCATTAACCAAGATCAAGGAGCTCCAAGAAGAACTCAAAGCTACACGCGAAGATTATTTGGAGGAGATCAACGCACTAGTAGGGAAGAATGACGACCTGGAGAAGAAGATTGGAGTATTCATGGGAAACCCAGTGCCAAAAGCAGAAGTCGACGAATGCACTTGTCCGGATAACTACATCATCATCGACGACACTGACTCGGAACCAAGTGAAGATGACTGGGTTGACGAAGCTGGAGCAGACATCATGGAGTCTTCAACGGATCAGAATTTCTAGTAGACCACCATATCAGTAGTAGTTTTCCCCCATTTAATAGTATAGTTCAAGCACTTTGGAACGCTAGTTAGATTGATTGTTTTGCCTTGTTTGAATTGATTGAGTGATATTGATTGAATTGTCTCATGAGCATATGGGTAGTGTTTTCTCTCTAGACCTCATTCTATTCTTAACTCTCATCTTTTCTAAACCTATCAGATGCCTCTGAGACGCGCACCGGATTTGTTTTCCCGCCAGAGATCACCCAGTTGATTCACCAACAGAATGCCCTGATGCAAGTGTTAGTGCAGAACCAAGGCAACAACAACAACAACAACAACAACAACCCACCGCCACCACCACCTGTTGATCACTTAGCCCATTTCTTAAGGCTAAACCCACCGGTGTTTTCCAGTAGCACCGAGCCGATTGTTACAGATGATTGGCTCCGCAAAGTTGGAAGGGAGTTGACCACTGTAGGATGCACAGATGCGGAGAGAGTGCGTTTTGCCGCACATCAGCTAGATGGACCCGCAGCATCATGGTGGGAGAATTATACAGCCACGCACCCTATTGACACTGTCACGTGGGACCAGTTTCAGCAAGCTTTCCATACAGCACATGTTTCAGCAGGAGCTATGGCTATGAAGAAGCGTGAGTTTCGCAACCTACGCCATGGAGGACGCACCGTAGGCCAGTATGTGGAGGAATTCAGTAAGTTAGCACGTTATGCACCAGATGACGTTGCTACAGATGCAGCCAAGCAGGAGAAATTTTTGGAACGGCTAAATGATGAGCTGAGTATGCAGTTGATGGTAGCAACCTTCAACAACTACCAGGAGCTGGTAGATAGAGCTCTCATGATTGAAGGGAAGCAACAGCAGATTGAAAACCGTAAGAGGAAGTATGGACAAGGGAAGTATAACTCAGGAGCTCAGCAGAAGCCTCGATTTACCCCGAAGCCGGGAGGACAGTTTCAGCATACCCATGGAGGAGGTAGTTCGCACAACCATAATGGCTCTAAAAATGGTAATGGGAATGGAGGAAGCAACGGACAGAACCGCACCAACCCATCTACCCCAGCCAAGAGGGACCTGAGCCAAGTCACTTGTTTTAAGTGCCAGAAGAATGGACATTATGCCAATGAATTTCCTGAAGCCCAAAATGGAAATGGCAATGGAAGCTCTGGGAAGAAGCCGAACCCGTTCAACAAAGGACATGTGAACCACGTGAGCGTGGAGGAGGTTGAAGCTCAGCCTGATGCAGTAATAGGTAAGTTTTTGGTTAAGTCATTTACTGCAACCGTTCTTTTCGATACTGGTGCATCGCATTCATACATATCAAGGGGATTTGTGAATAAGTTTAAGATGTCCACCAAAGTTCTCAGAACCCCTATGTTAGTAACCTCACCAGGAGCAGAGTATATGGCCACCCAAGGATGTTTTCAGATACCATTGGCCATTGGTAGGCATGTTTTCCCCTCAGACCTCATTGTTTTGGAATCGCAAGGTTTGGATGTGATTTTGGGAATGGATTGGCTATCGTTGTATGGAGGAAACATCGATTGTGCCAGCAAGACAATTTTTCTTACCACCCCGGAAGGAAAGAGGATCAAGTATGTATCCCGACATATGCCGAAGAGGACTCAAGTAAATTCCTTATCAGGAGTTGTACAGGAGGAAGTACCAGTGGTGAAGGATTATCCGGATGTATTTCCAGAGAGTTGCCAGGCATGCCACCAGATAGAGACATTGAGTTCTTGATTGAACTTTTGCCAGGCACAGGGCCAATATCTAAGAGACCGTACAGGATGCCCGCAAAGGATTTGGAGGAAATTAAGAAGCAGATCAAGGAGTTACTGGATAAAGGCTATATTCGCCCAAGTTCGTCACCTTGGGGATCACCAGTACTTCTAGTGGAGAAGAAAGATGGATCGCTGAGGATGGTTGTTGATTACCGAGGATTGAATGAAGTGACCATCAAAAACAAGTACCCACTGCCGATGATCAATGATTTGTTTGACCGCCTACAAGGAGCTAAAGTATTTTCCAAGATCGATCTACGATCAGGATACCATCAGTTAAAGATTCGAGAGCAGGATATACCCAAGACGGCATTTACCACCAGATATGGATTGTATGAGTATACCGTTATGTCATTTGGTCTGACTAACGCACCTGCCTATTTCATGAACCTGATGAACAAAGTGTTTATGGAGTTTTGGATAAGTTCGTCGTGGTGTTCATTGATGATATTTTAATCTTTTCCAAGGATGAGGAAGAGCATGAGGAGCATTTACGATTGGTACTTGAGAAGCTCAGAGAACATCAGTTATATGCCAAGTTCAGCAAATGTGAATTTTGGCTGAAGGAAGTTGGATTCCTTGGACATGTTATTTCTGGAGAAGGAATAGCAGTAGACCCTGCCAAGGTTGACACAGTGACAAGTTGGGAATCACCCACGACAGTTGGAGAAATCCGGAGTTTTCTTGGACTTGCAGGATACTACCGGAGATTCATCGAGAATTTCTCGAAAATTGCTAAACCCATGACTGAGCTATTGAAGAAGGACACCAAATTCAATTGGACTGAGGAATGTGAAGCTAGTTTCCAAGAGTTGAAGGAACGATTGGTTACATCACCAGTGTTGATTCTGCCAGATCAACGCAAGGATTATGAAGTTTATTGCGACGCTTCTCGTCGAGGACTTGGAGCAGTGCTTATGCAGGAAGGAAGAGTTGTGTCATATGCTTCACGACAACTCAAACCCCATGAGAAGAATTATGCTACGCATGATTTGGAATTAGCAGCCGTGGTGCATGCATTGAAGACATGGAGACATTTTCTCATCGGAAACCATTGTGAGGTGTACACGGATCACAAGAGTTTGAAGTATATTTTCACACAGAAGGAGTTAAATCTCAGACAGAGGAGATGGTTGGAGCTCATTAAGGATTATGATATGAGATTGCATTATCACCCTGGAAAGGCTAACGTAGTAGCAGACGCGTTGAGCCGCAAGAGTCATGTCAACACCCTCATGACAGGAGAGTTACCTCAGGAGTTAGCCGAGGACCTTCGTGAGCTATGCTTGGAGATAGTCCCAAGAGGCTATTTAATGACATTGGAGATTCAGTCTACCTTGATGGAAAGGATCAGAGAAGCTCAGAAGACAGACAAGGAGATTGAAGAGATAAAGGAGAAGATGAGCAAAGGAAAAGCCAAGGGATTTCGTGAGGATGAGCACGATACCTTATGGTTCGAGGACCGCGTATATGTGCCAAATGATCCGGAGATCAGGAAGTTGATTTTGCAAGAAGCCCATGATTCACCGTACTCGATTCACCCAGGGAATACCAAGATGTATTTGGATTTGAAGAATACTTTCTGGTGGACCGGAATGAAGAAGGATATTGCGGAGTATGTAGCAGTTTGTGATGTATGTCAGAGAGTGAAGGCAGAGCATCAGAAGCCAGCAGGATTGCTACAACCATTGCCGATACCCGAATGGAAGTGGGATAAAATAGGCATGGATTTTATCACAGGATTACCCAGGACTCGTTCAGGCTATGACTCAATATGGGTTGTAGTTGACCGATTGACGAAAGTGGCTCATTTCATTCCAGTAAAGACCACTTACACCAGTGCTAAGTTGGCAAAGATATACATGACCAGGATCGTATGTTTGCATGGAGTTCCGAGGACCATTGTATCAGACAGAGGAACCCAATTTACCTCGAAGTTTTGGAAGCAGTTACATGAAACATTGGGAACCAGGCTGGAATTTAGTACAACTTTTCACCCACAAACAGATGGACAAACCGAGAGAGTCAACCAGATTTTGGAGGACATGTTGAGAGCATGTGCACTAGATTATGGATCCAGTTGGGACGACAATTTGCCATATGCGGAGTTTTCTTATAACAACAGTTATCAGACCAGTTTGAAGATGGCCCCTTTCGAAGCTTTGTACGGAAGAAGGTGTAGAACACCGTTGTTATGGGACGAAGTTGGAGACCGTCAGTTGTTTGGACCAGATTTGATTAAGGAGTCTGAACAGAAAGTGAGGTTGATTCGCGATAGGCTCAAGGTATCCCAGTCCAGGCAGAAGAGTTATGCTGATTCTAAACGAAAAGAGACAGTTCACGAAGTCGGAGACAGAGTGTATCTTCGAGTATCACCACTTCGAGGAGTGAAGCGCTTTGGAGTTAAGGGAAAGTTAGCGCCCCGTTTTATCGGACCATACAGAGTGTTGGAACGTATGGGAGAGGTTGCCTACAAGCTGGAATTGCCCGAAGGATTGTCTGGAGTTCATGATGTATTTCACGTTTCGCAGTTGAAGAAGTGCCACGCAGAGATGGCTGAGATACCACTGAGAGATACTGTGCCACTGGAAGCGATTCAGCTGGAAAGTGATCTGACCTATGAGGAGAAACCAGTTAAGATTCTTGAGTATGCCAGCCGAGTTACCCGCAGCAAGGTTATCAAGTTTTGCAAAGTCCAGTGGAGTCACCACACGGAGGATGAAGCCACCTGGGAGCGAGAGGAAGATCTACGGAAGGACCACTCCCACCTGTTTTCTAGCCAACCCGAATCTCGAGGGCGAGATTCATCTTAAGGGGGGTAGGTTTGTAACATCCCAAATTTTCAATTTGGAATGTTATACATAGATCATCATTGCATATCATATTTTATTGCATTTTGACAAATCCTCGATAAATCCTAAGCAACTCAAGGACCCTCGGAGAGAGTTGGGGATTTTCTCGAATTTTCGTATTTGATTTTCATCAAATAATAAGACGAGGATTTTGGTTTTAATTATTTTCTCTCCGGAAAAATATTTCATTTCAAAAATAAACGAGAGGAGAAAATATGACTTCTCCAAAACAATTGAAATACTGGAGGAAAAATGTTAAAATCATTTATTGGAATTTATTTGGATTTTATTTGCAAAATATTATTGCATTAAAAATATTGCATGTTTTTCAAAATATTTATTTTGTGTTAAAAAAATGTTCACCCTATTCTAGATTTTCTAACTAGACGGAGAAAATTTATTTTATATTTTTCTGACTTTTATTTATGTTTCTACGAAATATTTTCCGCGGAACGAATTTAAAAAAAGAAAAGACGTGCGCGCCCGCTGGGCCGAGCCCAGGCCGCCGGCCCACCCCGCGCCTCTCTCCTTCCCCAGCACGACGCCGCCGCAGCCGTGTCCATGGCGGACACGGGAAGCCCCGCCGCCCTTGCCCCTCCCCCAAGCCACCTCCGGCTTCCCCCCCTTTATATACCCCCCCTCTCTCTCGCCTCTCATCTCGCTCGCCGCCGCCGCCGCACTTGCCCTCGCCGCCGCCGCCGGAAGCCCGAGCCGCCGCCGCCGCCGTTCGTCGCCGGAGCCGCCCCCTCGCCCTCCCCCGCACCCCGCCGCACCCCCGCGCCCCCGCCGGAGCCCCGCCGGAGCACTACCCCGACGAGGTACTGCCTCGCTGCCCCGTTCGTCATTGCCGGTTTTTTTGTTAGAAAAAAACCTTTTCGTTTAAAAAAAAAACCTAGATCGGTTTTTTTTTCGGTTTTGTTATTTTGCGAGCGTTCACCGAACCGTTCGTTTTAACGAACGCGTTCGTCGGTTTTTCTCTGTTAACGAACGTCCGTTCTTTAACCGTTCGTCCGTTTTTCTTTTTCGTCGGATTTTTCCGTTATTTTCTCAGATTCGATTTCTGATCGAATCTTCGTTTCTGTTTAACTTCTCGCTCGTTTATCGGAATCAGGCGATTCAAGCGCCTAGAATTTCGTCTCGAAATTCTCTTTCCGTTTAACCTACTCAAACAAGTTTTTGCTACAGTAAAATTTGACCTAGATCCAGATTAGCAAACGAAGCTTCTTTCTTTCGCCGTTTGACTTTCGTTGCTTCTTTCGAGTTGATTCTTTTTGCAAACCGGAGTTCTTAAGTTGAACTTTCTGGTTGGATCTTTTACTCGAGTTTTACCTGTGCATTAGATGAGTACTGATTGTATGCTTGTTTGTTTGCGATAGAGTACCCGGAGTGTGCCGCTTGTTACTTCGAATCGCTAGGTTTTGCGGATCATCAGCAAGGCAAGTAACACTTTGATCATACCTTTTCATACCCAGTTTTATTGCATTAGATCTATTCCTCAAACACTTGCATGATTAGGATCTAATTAAATTGTGGGTATTGGGAAGTAGTTGAGGTAGTACCTATTACCTGTTTTCTTATCAAACCCTTGGGAGTTACTTCTACGTTTGCTATTATATTGCCATGCTATGCTCGTAGACGTGGATTGGGTTTGAGAGATTTTCATGACAGATGTGAGATTGTTAATTAATGGTTTACTTAAGGTGGCAACTAAAACTCACATCTGGGTGGATTGAGGTACCTGGGTATTCCAGGATTGCCTGTTTTTCTTTTGGACCGCCACCCAGGTTCAAAGGGATCATGAGATTATTCATGCTAGAAACTTCCGTGTGCAGCCGCAAGCTATTATGGGCTCTAGCATAGTTGACTAAGTTGTGTGAACTCTTACAGTGGTAGACTAGCAGATGTAGGGGAAAGTAGGTGTAACTGTCTACCCATACGTAAGGTGCAAACACTTCTGAAAGACTGTGTCTCGGTCATCCGCTACTCAAACACCATGTAGTGCGAGTAATCCAACGGAGGAGATCGAGTCTTGTGGGGAAAAGTGCACAAACCTCTGCAGAGTGTACAAACTAATCATGGTTAGCCGTGTCCCCGGTTATGGACATCTTGAGTATCTAGTACTTGGATTATCATGTGAATCTCATCACCATGTTACTTCTAATTAATTTTGTTGGGTTATTGATGACATTTAATTGGGATTGAGATGCTGTCAACCATCTCAATGTTTCACAACCACCATGATAGTTAAATAAAATTTATTCCTTTGGAGTAGGATAAAATTGGCTTTTCGCAAAACTGTAACCATAGAGCTTTCCACCAGCCATATATGCATGTAGTATAGCATTGTTATTGTTCATTATTCTCTATGTGTTACATTGCCAGCATATTCTATGTGCTGACCCGTTTTCGGGCTGCAACGTTTCATGTTGCAGACTTTTCAGACGACGAGTAAGGTGCCTTAGGTCGTGGTCTTATACTCAGTGATGCCGCTGGAGTTGATGGACTCACTTATCTTCCAAGTCTTCCGCTGTTATCGTTATTAGATGGCCTTAAGCCATGTTTATCATACTTATTCTCTTTTGAGATATTCGATGTAATAAGTGTGTGATTGCTACTCTGTTATAAATCCTCCATTTGTACTGTGCGTGTCAGCATTACTGATCCAGGGATGACACTGGTGCACAGCAGCACAGACCATTTGAGGTCTGGTCGCTACAAAGTTGGTATCAGAGCACACGCTGACTATAGGACACGACCACTAAGCTTAAGCCCTAGAAAGCTTCTCTCTTCTCAGTTCTAACCCCTCTCCTTTTTCTACTCTTAGGAATGGCGAATGCAAGGAGCAAGTTCATGCAACCAGATGAAGACACGCCGTTTGGTCGACACTTGAAGGAAGTCACCAAGTACTTGAATATAGGAATACCAAGCATCACCGGAACCTACAACGCCACATTACCCAAAGAGGAGAGCTGGAAGATCCTAGTTCTTATTCCAGGAAGGACGTTTGCCAGTTACTGAACCCATAAGATTGGTTTTCAAAGCACCAACCTGGAGTTTAGGGAAGAGCATGGCCGCACACATCGCCATGGGACGCATTGGAGAAGTCTACCACCAGGAGCTTAAGGATACAATTTACCAAATTTGTGGACGCCGAGACGCGCAATGGGAGATGATCAGAACCAAGAAGGATGGATCAATTGCAGCTTTCATCCAGGAGCAGAACCAACATATTCGTCGCCAGGAGAACCAGATGTGCACGGACAAGGAAGAACTGAAGAAGGCATTAACCAAGATCAAGGAGCTCCAAGAAGAACTCAAAGCTACACGCGAAGATTATTTGGAGGAGATCAATGCACTAGTAGGGAAGAATGACAACCTGGAGAAGAAGATTGGAGTATTCATGGGAAACCCAGTGCCAAAAGCAGAAGTCGACGAATGCACTTGTCCGGATAACTACATCATCATCGACGACACTGACTCGGAACCAAGTGAAGATGACTGGGTTGACGAAGCTGGAGCAGACATCATGGAGTCTTCAACGGATCAGAATTTCTAGTAGACCACCATATCAGTAGTAGTTTTCCCCCATTTAATAGTATAGTTCAAGCACTTTGTAACGCTAGTTAGATCGATTGTTTTGCCTTGTTTGAATTGATTGAGTGATATTGATTGAATTGTCTCATGAGCATATGGGTAGTGTTTTCTCTCTAGACCTTATTCTATTCTTAACTCTCATCTTTTCTAAACCTATCAGATGCCTCCGAGACGCGACACCGGATTTGTTTTCCCGCCAGAGATCACCCAGTTGATTCAGCAACAGAATGCCCTGATGAAAGTGTTAGTGCAGAACCAAGGCAACAACAACAACAACAACAACAACAACCCACCGCCACCACCACCTGTTGATCACTTAGCCCGTTTCTTAAGGCTAAACCCGCCGGTGTTTTCCAGTAGCACCGAGCCGATTGTTGCAGATGATTGGCTCCGCAAAGTTGGAAGGGAGTTGACCACTGCAGGATGCACAGATGCGGAGAGAGTGCGTTTTGCCGCATATCAGCTAGATGGACCCGCAGCATCATGGTGGGAGAATTATACAGCCACGCACCCTATTGACACTGTCACATGGGACCAGTTTCAGCAAGCTTTCCGTACACGCACATGTTTCAGCAGGAGCTATGGCTATGAAGAAGCATGAGTTTCGCAACCTACGCCAAGGAGGATGCACCGTAGGCCAGTATGTGGAGGAATTCAGTAAGTTAGCACGTTATGCACCAGATGACGTTGCTACAGATGCAGCCAAGCAGGAGAAATTTTTGGAACGACTAAATGATGAGCTGAGTATGCAGTTGATGGTAGCAACCTTCAACAACTACCAGGAGCTGGTAGATAGAGCTCTCATGATTGAAGGGAAGCAACAGCAGATTGAAAACCGTAAGAGGAAGTATGGACAAGGGAAGTATAACTCAGGAGCTCAGCAGAAGCCTCGATTTACCCCGAAGCCGGGAGGACAGTTTCAGCATACCCATGGAGGAGGTAGTTCGCACAACCATAATGGCTCTAAAAATGGTAATGGGAATGGAGGAAGCAACGGACAGAACCGCACCAACCCATCTACCCCAGCCAAGAGGGACCTGAGCCAAGTCACTTATTTTAAGTGCCAGAAGAATGGACATTAAGCCAATGAATGTCCTGAAGCCCAAAATGGAAATGGCAATGGAAGCTCTGGGAAGAAGCCGAACCCGTTCAACAAAGGACATGTGAACCACGTGAGCGTGGAGGAGGTTGAAGCTCAGCCTGATGCAGTAATAGGTAAGTTTTTGGTTAAGTCATTTACTGCAACCGTTCCTTTCGATACTGGTGCATCGCATTCATACATATCAAGGGGATTTGTGAATAAGTTTAAGATGTCCACCAAAGTTCTCAGAACCCCTATGTTAGTAACCTCGCCAGGAGCAGAGTATATGGCCACCCAAGGATGTTTTCAGATACCATTGGCCATTGGTAGGCATGTTTTCCCCTCAGACCTCATTGTTTTCGAATCGCAAGGTTTGGATGTGATTTTGGGAATGGATTGGCTATCGTTGTATGGAGGAAACATCGATTGTGCCAGCAAGACAATTTTTCTTACCACCCCGGAAGGAAAGAGGATCAAGTATGTATCCCGACATATGCCGAAGAGGACTCAAGTAAATTCCTTATCAGGAGTTGTACAGGAGGAAGTACCAGTGGTGAAGGATTATCCGGATGTATTTCCAGGAGTTGCCAGGCATGCCACCAGATAGAGACATTGAGTTCTTGATTGAACTTTTGCCAGGCACAGGGCCAATATCTAAGAGACCGTACAGGATGCCCGCAAAGGATTTGGAGGAAATTAAGAAGCAGATCAAGGAGTTACTGGATAAAGGCTATATTCGCCCAAGTTCGTCACCTTGGGGATCACCAGTACTTCTAGTGGAGAAGAAAGATGGATCGCTGAGGATGGTTGTTGATTACCGAGGATTGAATGAAGTGACCATCAAAAACAAGTACCCACTGCCGATGATCAATGATTTGTTTGACCGCCTACAAGGAGCTAAAGTATTTTCCAAGATCGATCTACGATCAGGATACCATCAGTTAAAGATTCGAGAGCAGGATATACCCAAGACGGCATTTACCACCAGATATGGATTGTATGAGTATACCGTTATGTCATTTGGTCTGACTAACGCACCTGCCTATCTCATGAACCTGATGAACAAGTGTTTATGGAGTTTTGGATAAGTTCGTCGTAGTGTTCATTGATGATATTTTAATCTTTTCCAAGGATGAGGAAGAGCATGAGGAGCATTTACGATTGGTACTTGAGAAGCTCAGAGAACATCAGTTATATGCCAAGTTCAGCAAATGTGAGTTTTGGCTAAAGGAAGTTGGATTCCTTGGACATGTTATTTCTGGAGAAGGAATAGCAGTAGACCCTGCCAAGGTTGACACAGTGACAAGCTGGGAATCACCCCCGACAGTTGGAGAAATCCGGAGTTTTCTTGGACTTGCAGGATACTACCGGAGATTCATCGAGAATTTCTCGAAAATTGCTAAACCCATGACTGAGCTATTGAAGAAGGACACCAAATTCAATTGGACTGAGGAATGTGAAGCTAGTTTCCAAGAGTTGAAGGAACGATTGGTTACATCACCAGTGTTGATTCTGCCAGATCAACGCAAGGATTATGAAGTTTATTGCGACGCTTCTCGTCGAGGACTTGGAGCAGTGCTTATGCAGGAAGGAAGAGTTGTGTCATATGCTTCCTGACAACTCAAACCCCATGAGAAGAATTATGCTACGCATGATTTGGAATTAGCAGCCGTGGTGCATGCATTGAAGACATGGAGACATTTTCTCATCGGAAACCATTGTGAGGTGTACACGGATCACAAGAGTTTGAAGTATATTTTCACACAGAAGGAGTTGAATCTCAGACAGAGGAGATGGTTGGAGCTCATTAAGGATTATGATATGAGATTGCATTATCACCCTGGAAAGGCTAACGTAGTAGCAGACGCGTTGAGCCGCAAGAGTCATGTCAACACCCTCATGACAGGAGAGTTACCTCAGGAGTTAGCCGAGGACCTTCGCGAGCTATGCTTGGAGATAGTCCCAAGAGGCTATTTAATGACATTGGAGATTCAGTCTACCTTGATGGAAAGGATCAGAGAAGCTCAGAAGACAGACAAGGAGATTGAAGAGATAAAGGAGAAGATGAGCAAAGGAAAAGCCAAGGGATTTCGTGAGGATGAGCACGATACCTTATGGTTCGAGGACCGCGTATATGTGCCAAATGATCCGGAGATCAGGAAGTTGATTTTGCAAGAAGCCCATGATTCACCGTACTCGATTCACCCAGGTATCAATCCAGTAGGAGGCTACGCGCGAGTCCCTCGCACCTACACAAAACAAATAAATCCTCGCAACAAACGCGATAAGGGGTTGTCAATCCCTACATGGTCACTTACGAGAGTGGGATCTGATAGATATGATAAGATAATATTGTTGGTATTTTTATGATAAAGATGCAAAGTAAAATAAAAGCAACTGATATAACTAAGTGCTGGAAGATTAATATGATGGAAAATAGACCCGGGGGCCATAGGTTTCACTAGTGGCTTCTCTCAAGAGCATAAGTATTTTACGGTGGGTGAACAAATTACTGTTGAGCAATTGACAGAATTGAGCATAGTTATGAGAATATCTAGGTATGATCATGTATATAGGCATCACGTCCGAGACAAGTAGACCGACTCCTGCCTGCATCTACTACTATTACTCCACACATCGAACAGAGTAACGCCTTAAGCAAGATGACATGATGTAGAGGGATAAATTCATGCAATATGATAAAAACCCCATCTTGTTATCCTCGGTGGCAACAATACAATACGTGCCTTGCTGCCCCTACTGTCACTCGGAAAGGACACCGCAAGATTGAACCTGATTCGCGGTGGGTTTCTTCAGATGGATGGATGGATGGTGGGATTGCTAGCAATGGATGGTAGGATGTCTGCCATGTCATCGATCCGTGTGACAGAGGGTTCCACCAATCAGAGTCTAGCTTTTATATTTCAGGTAAACACTCAACATATTAGCCTCATGTTGTATGTTTAAATGACCCAAATATTATGTTCATATGTGTATATTGGGATGACAAACAATGTTGATTTGAGGGGTTTTCATTTTCTTTACACAAAAAATCATTTTTCAATTTTTGGAGTGACAATAATCGGGTTTTTTGTGAAGGACCTACCATATATTTGTTGCAAAATTGGACAAAATTATTTTTCTAAAATACTACGCCATATTTAATGAACAATTGACCAAATAGTTGGGTGTCAAAAGATTCGAGCCACCTCTCGTGAAAAAGACAAATTTCCGCTGATTCAGTAGGAAGCAGGTTGAATTTCAACTGCAGCCCTCTCATAGTTTGCTCTTTATTTTTTCCAAAAATCATTTCTAGGTACATAAGTATCTATTTAATAACAGAAACAACAAAAGTTTTCCAAGATTCTACCACTAGCTAGGAACGGTCATGCCCGCAGTTTTGACCGCATTTTAAAACGGGCGTGAAAAATTCAAAAAAAATCTAAAAATTGGAAAACCTTCGCATTGTGTCATTATATGTAACAAAGTTTCCAGGAAAAATAATGAACTTGTAATACAACAATTTTTTAGACAAAGTGTTCCCAGAAATGAGCTATCATGTGTGAAAATTCATGGTTTCAAGCCAAATGATCAATCTTATGGCCACATTCATGGCAAGTTTGTTCAAATGATCTCATATTGTGCACAAGGGTGCATACTGGAATGACAAAAAATGTTACCCACGGGAGTTTTCATTTTCTTTGGATGAAAAATCATTTTTCATTTTTTGAGTGCCCAAAATGAGGTGTTTTTGTGAAGAACCTACCAACTAATTGTTGAAAATTGGAGCAATTTTTTTCCTAAAATACTAGGCCATATTTAATGCATAATTGACCAAATGGTTGGGTGTCAAAAGTCTTTATCCACCTCTCGTGAAAAAGACAAATTTCTGCCGATTCAACTGGAAGCGGGTCAAATTTGAACTGCAGTTGCCTCATAGTTTGCAATTTATTTTCCCCAAAAATCATTTTTAGGTACAAAAGTATCTATTTAATCAGAGAAACACATTTTTCCAATATTAAACCACTAGCTAGGAATGGTCATGCCCGCTGTTTTTACCGCATTTTGAAACGGGCATAAAAAATTCAAAAGAATCAAAAAATTGGAAAACGTTCGCATTGTGTCATTATGTGTGACCAAGTTACTAGGAAAAATAATAAACTTGTAACACGATAATTATTTTTAAAAAGTGCTCTCAGAAACGAGCTATCATGCGTGAAGATGCATGGCTTTCAAGCCAAATGATCAATCTTATGGCCACATTCATGGCATAGTTTGTTCAAATGATCTCATATTGTGCACAAGGGTGCATCTTGGGATGGCAAACAATGTTTCCTAAGGAAGTTTTCATTTTCTTTGGATGAAAAATTCATTTTCTATATTTCGAGTGCCCAAAATGAGTTTTTTTTTTGTGAAGGACCTACCATATATTTGTCGCAAAATTGGACCAAATCATTTTCGTAAAATAATAGTCCATATTTAATACACAATTGGCCAAATGGTCGGGTGTCAAAAGATTTGATCCACCTCTCGTGAAAAGGATAAATTTCCGCCGATTTAGTTGGAAGCGGGTAAAATTTGAACTGCGGCTGCCTCATAGTTTGCTCTTTATTTTTTCCAAAAATCATTTCTAGGTACATAAGTATCTATTTAATCAGAGAAACACAAAAGGTTTTCCAAGATTCAACCACTAGCTAGGAACGGTCATGCCTGCCGTTTTGACCGCATTTTGAAACGGGCATAAAAAATTCAAAAAAATCAAAAAATTGGAAAACCTTCGCATTGTGTCATTATATGTGACCAAGTTACCAAGAAAAATAATAAACTTGTAATACGGTAATTATTTTTTAAAAAGTGTTCTCAGAAACGAGCTATCATGCGTGAAGATGCATGGCTTTCGAGCCAAATGATCAATCTTATGGCCACATTCATGGCGTAGTTTGTTCAAATGATATCATATTGTGCACAAGGGTGCATCTTGGGATGGAAAACAATGTTGCCTAAGGAAGTTTTCATTTTCTTTCGAAGAAAAAATCATTTTCTATTTTTGGAGTGCCCAAAATGAGTTGTTTTTGTGAAGGACCTACCATATATTTGTTGCAATATTGGACCAAATCATTTTTATAAAATAATAGGCCATATTTAATAAACAATTGACCAAATGGTTGGGTGTCAAAATATTTGATCCACTTCTCGTGAAAAAGACAAATTTTCGCCGATTCAGTAGGAAGCGGGTAAAATTTGAACTACAGCTGCCTCATAGTTTGCTCTTTATTTTTTCCAAAAATCATTTCTAGGTACATAAGTATCTATTTAATCAGAAATACATGGTTTGGTGGCGATACGTTGAGGTTTGGATGGTGGCCGAGGGACGCAACTCCAGAGCGCGTAAACTCGCATGCCCGCCGTGTGGTCACCGCATGACCGTGGTGTTGCCACGCGTTTCGAGCGGCCTAGGCATGTCTAGTGGGTTGGGCACTCCCCCGATAGGTGTCAGGAAGAAGAAGGCAGTAGAAGAATCTCACGAGGAGACTGGACTAAGCTCAAACATGAATTAGCACCCAAGTGTTTGATTAGTGGTGGGGAAAATGCACATGGCCAATGGGCTTGAGTTTTGGCCGAGGATGATCATCTACTAAGGACACTATCTTGGAAAATTTGCAGCTCAAATGGAGGAGCCTAGGTGTCACTTGCTTTGCAACGTACCACACTGGACAGAAATATGAATGTTGAAGCTAGACTCAAATCAATGAACGGTTTGATCTGAAATTTGGAGGAGGATGATAATTTGGGCATATGAAGGCACTTTAAAATTTTCATACCATTTGGATAAATAAAAATGGTACTTCCTTCACAATGCTCTTCGCTGAACAGAAAATTGGGAAAAATGCTGAGGGAAATTGGCTAGAACAAATGAGCTAAAATTTGGGGGAGGGAGGTTCTATGGGCAGGGTCATGTCGTGGTAAATTGTCGGCAATTATAAATTAACATAAAATATAGTTGCTTCACAAACTGAAAATATCACCAGAAACAAAGATTGGATGCTGAGCGCACATGTATTATTAGATGGGGCTCAAATTTGGTGGAGAGCTATGATTTGGGAATATAGAAGATGTGGAAAAAATTCAGCTCATTAGGATATGCCTAGCTAGTACTTCCTTCACAACAGTTCGAGCTGAACAAAAACTTTGCAAATTTGCCGAGGAAGATTTACCAGGCAAATGGAGTTGAATATTGTCATGAGGCAATGATTTGGATAGTAAAGAATGCCCAATTTTTTGGGAATTTTGGGAATGACAGAAATATAGGTTGCTTCACAACCTAGGGCAAAAATTGACACATGGACATGACACATAGGCAAAACTGATGAGGTGGTGCCTAGTCATAGCAATCCACCACAATTTACAAGGTTGTGACCATCTATATTGGTCGTGATCAGCTAGAAATAAGGCAGCGGACCAGTGCTGTCTGCTTCATGACCATTTCGTGTAAGGAAATTACGACCTTTCTGACCAAAATGGTTGTTATAGTTTAGGTTTTGGAGCCCCCTGAACAGCTTTTGACCAATTGGTCTCAAATGGTCATAGATTTATGACCAATTCTTCCAGGGTCACTGACAGAAGGTCACAAGTTGACATATTTCTTGTAGTGATTTCAACTGTGTGAGGATGGACTCTAGACCCACTCGTTCTGATTCTGTGATTGCAATTTCTCAAAATGGATCATAAAGTTGATCCTGTTTACTAACTCACTCTCGAAGTAGAAGTACCGGACCAGGTAACCAGAAGATAAGGCCACTCGACAAGACTGGACTAGTTTAACACGGCTATCTAGTGGAACGCTATATATATAGGACTTGTAGAGCTTGAAAAAGCTTGTTTTGGTCTTTTTTCTCTTTTCTGGGCACTGAACTTCATAGACAGACTTACCAACTGATGAGCCAAAGTAGCAAATTTCTTCTTCCTGGGAGGGGCGGACTCTATGTTGGTAGATTGAACTTTCATTTCTTCCGTCCATTTCATCTGTTCAAGTAGTCCCCTTTTCAAGTAGATACACTTTGATACCAAACTGCTGTGCATTCTATGCTTACCTAGCGAGCGAAGGAGCGAGCCAATTCCTCTGTTCCGGTAGAGCCAATTCCTTTGAAGAATTATTTACTTTCTTGTCTTTCCTCCAGTGAACAGAGTGGAAGACCAGGTATCTTCGTAGTTGGCTCTGGAATGATTGCTTGCAGGATTTCATATTTTCCAGTGATCAGCTTAGTTGGAAGAGATAGATAGGAGAAGCGAATGCCAGATGCATGGTCTGCCAATCAATCCAATTTCGTGAGATCGAGTCAAGATAAGAAGGAAAATTTCTTTGGAGTAAAGTCGCCTGGAAGAAAGAATAGGAATTGATCTAGCTATAGTATAGATAGAGTGTCAGATGAAATGCTTGACAAGGCTAGGAAACAGAACTTCCACATCCTCTGTTCACACTACCTGGATTGGAATTGGTTCTATTGAGATATACTGACTTGAAACGGGAATTCCTTGGTAACTGCTGCTTCTTTGAAGCAAGTGCTTTCGGGTTGGCTCTTCTGATATGTGTATTTGCTACCCATACGGAACAATTTCATTGATGAAAGATGGATGGCTATTCTCCACATTTGCCAGCACAGTGCACTTTTTCTTCTATTTCGTGATTCCTTTCTTTATGTCGCCATTTGAAAATGGATTTATCCTCCTGGTTTTAGTCAAACACGTCTTTTCCACCTAGGAAGGATGCCCCTACGATCATTCCATGCTCTGCCTTCGCCCGAGCGGTCCCCAGTGAAGGATGCCAATAATGGGAGTGTTAGGGCGGAACTTCATTAATGAAAGTATTTGCACTGCCCCACCGTGCCGCAGGGACGAACTTCAATAGCCCATCATAGCACTCTCAGTCAGGGGGTTAGGGAACTCTTGAAGATATCGATAGAATAATATTTCTTTTTCATAAGTTTCAGTGGACGCAAAGCCAACAAGTGCAGTTTTTCAGCGTAAGGTCAGGTTACAGAAAGGCCTATTTTGATAAGCAAGGCATTGCAAACAAATAGGTGGAGCAGAGAGATAACCTAAGGAGCGAGCATGTTGTAGTTGGTCTAAAGGGGGAAATACAGGATTGTCCCACTACTACTTCCCTTATTCCCGGGAAAGAAGGAAGACCGAGGGTAACTAACTCTTCATTCTGAAAAATCTATATCCCAACTCGTTTTCATCGAGCCTTCCCCTTGTTTGGAGTATAGCCAAGTGGTAAGGCATCGGTTTTTGGTACCGGCATGCAAAGGTTCGAATCCTTTTACTCTAGAGCATACTTACTCTAGAAAATAGAAAAAGAAAAAGAAAGTCTCATCCCTAATAAATAAACGAAAGTAGATTTACATTATTTTTGTATTTCTAGGGGGAATGTTGAGGCAAACTTACGATGCTGACAAGCCGGTTAGGTGCCGAGTTGGATTAGACATCGCATGTTTCAGTTTAAGAATTGGGAAGAGGTTAAGAACCTAGTGGAATCCACTGCGAGGGGAAGTGCTGAAGTGAAAAAAAAACCCCAATTTTGGAGAGGATTGCATAATTGGATAGTAGAATTGGAGCAAAGCCGTGATCTGGTAGGCAACTGGTACAAGTGCTAGACTGGAGCTAGAAGAACCGTTGAGCAGGAAATTGAGCAATTCTAGAAACCTTAGAAGAAACTAGATATGTGGCAACAAGAAGGGCTTAGCCAGAATCTTGAAACAGGTATGATACCGGCACATATCAGCCTGATGTGATGTACTTGAATTCATTCATGTTCTGTGGTGTCTTTCTTTTAATATTCTTATTTTTTCTTAGTTTAATTAGGAAGCAAATGCGGTTTCAAGATGAACTCAACCTCGAAAAGGAATTCAATTAGCTGTGCAGTTAGCCCTTTTATCTTTAATAATTGGTTGAAATGGATATTGTCGGTCACTTGAAAATAAGGTTGTTTCATTTAGAATTCAGCAAGTTTCTTAGAAAATTGTTGTTAAACAGGTTGACGTTCCACTGGGAATGGAATAACAAAGGCTTTTAGCAGTTTATGGATCGAGATTTGATTCGCATTTTGAGTAATAGTTTCTTTCATTTGGTGTGCTCTTCCTGGAACCGGTAACAGGAAAAATTTGGTGCATTCTACTTTGCTGTTATGGTATTGACAATCCTTGAATTGTTTGAACTTGACTCTCATTATCTGTCGTCATGGTCTTGAGGGTATTTTGGATATCGTGGAGGTAACTGACGATGAATTCGTCTCTTGCCTCACCGATCTGAACACACAGAGTTTCCGAAGCTACAAGATTGCTTGGTTAAACGGTGCCATTAAGTTTCAACTGTCTTTAAACTTACTACGTCAAGTGCAATTATCAACTCCTTGCAAAATTGTTAGCTTTCTCATCTACAAAAGGCAACTCTGGTATTCAAGGAAACAGATAATTAGGTTCCACTCACTATGTCAACTAAAGCAACTGCATCTGGAGCACTTACCAGGGAAAATCGAATAAATAATGACGTAGTACGAGGGGATTTTTTTCTCACTATTGCCATCCTATGTTCAGTTCCAATTTCGTAGTAGGAGACAGACTCAATGTCAATAGATTCATGTCCTTTTCTATAGAAATAGGCTTGGTCAAGTGCTTAAAAAAGAGGTGACCCGAATGATTTCAATGAATTGCTATTTGGTCAGATTGGAACAATTGGATTCGAAAGGAAAGAAAGACCGTGAACGAAGAGGGCCGCCCATGATCGATTGGATTCTGGAAATAAAGTAGAGGGCCCGCCCGTGTCACCACCAGTCCACCGAACCAGCTGTAGATCGCTAACTCTCTTGTTGACGCCCAGAACTTATGTATGAGTTAACAATGAATTGTTCCCAAGTAGAGAGGGCAGGATAAGGATTCAGTAAGAAGGAGAGTCTACTTATGGAAATGTCGTCCTCTCTTTCCTCAGTAACGGAGTGACTAGCTACCCCAACTTTTTATTCCAGTTCCATTCTTACTGGTGCAGGAGTCCAAAGTGCATCTTCCAACTCCCTAACTGCGTCTTCCATGAAGTTCGGGAGACCCCTCACATGCCGCTGCCCGTGAGACTCGCCTTTGTACACTTTGTGCACCGCTTCTTCTAGACCCCGCTACTACCTCGTATCCAAATACCTGTGATCTAGCTCATTCTTTTTTAAGCCCTGCAAGCCTAATAGAACCTTGTTTCCTGGGCCAAGTCAGCCTATAAGTAAGTAGGGCTGAAGACAATTTGTTTGTTAGTTTTTCAATCTTCTTCCTTCTATGCTTATAGTAAGTGGAAATGACCTCCTTGATTAGCAAGTAAGCGAGCGGGAGTTCAATCTCCAACAAGTGAGGCCGAATAGCCCGAGGTGTCCTTTTCCTTCTAAACTAGCTGCTCTGGCTTGACTCTTCTAGTGAGCAAGCAAACTGGTCGGGGAACAGGGTCAGATCAAAGTAAGGAATGGGAATAGCACTCACTCGTTGAAGGTAAGCCAGAAACAGGGGTTGTCCTCTCCCTTACTTAAGTCCTAGTCCATCTTTTCGTGCCCCAAAGGGGAAGTCAAGCAATAATGAGGGAACTTGACCCACGCCTGACGAAAGAGTTTGGTAGCTCGAAGGAAGCAAAAGCAAAACCTGCTTTCTTTTTGTCCCAACCTCCAAGGGTTCCTCCCTGTATGACATAGTCCATTGGATTGGGGAAATGGTACGCACCTATGTTTGGTGTCCCCTCTCTCACTTCCTTGTCAGATCCTGGTCCCAAAGGGCAATACATTGAGTCGGAAAGATGGGGGGCTTTCGTAAATTCCATTCGGTAGCCGAACTAGCCCCTGGATCAGCTCTCATAGTGGGAGAATCAGATCGTCGTGATTGGATCAATCAGTCTCCCCCACAGGAAATTCCAAGGGGCGCCCTTTCTCATTATCATCTACCGCCCATTTCTTCATCATCTGATGCTGCCTTAAGTGCGTAAAGTAGGCTCAGCTTCTTAGGTTTCTAAATATCTTGTAGTAGCCGAAGGTAGTCCAGTCCACTTGTTAGATCGAATTGAATCTTATATAACCTACGTAGCTAAAGAGGAAATCATAATAGTCTAAGTGGGCCTGTCAAAGGTATAAATAAGTAGACATTAGTCTTACTGGTTCGGTCTGTTTCCTTTTTGTTATGATGCCCACATTTCATACTTCTCAATTCATATTTATTCAACGGTTCATATGTACTGAGTGACTCTAGGTCTATTCAGATGCAGCTTCAAGAGAGCTTTATTCGGCCTTTGTATGACCGTCTTCCCTTCCTGTCTATCTCCTTTGGTCAGGTAGTTCTGCTTCCGATGCCGGAGGAGCTAGGTGGGATAGAAGGGTAGTTTCTAAGTTCGAGATGTCTCAGCTTGGAGGTTCCGCTTCTCTAATGTGATAATAAAGTAACAAGCAACGCCGCTCCCATGCGCTCATCCCTTGCTTGTTCTTGAGAGCTAGTCATTCATCCCTAGCTGGGTTCTTGGGATATCTTGATTCTCTTTATGATGATGTAAGGGTCAGCAACAATGAATAAGGAATCGATCGGAAGTTCGCGCCAATCGATCTTCTGTAGGAGTAGGAGGTAGCGCGAATCCCCTCTTTCTTCGTTTAGAAGAGTGCTGGTCCTCCACAACGTCAAACCATAGAACATAGCTCCTCTCGGTCGAACCCTAGGAAAGACGACTTTACCTTTTTCGTAGATAGCCTGAGTTCGAGCTACTGTAGTCTCCCCCGCTGACCTTCTTTTTTAGATAGAATCCTCAATGAGTGGAAAGGACTCCCAGACTTGCTCCACAGTACTATACCATACAGAGCCGCGCCCTTGTGATATGATAAGAAGAAAAGGGGCCAGGCCGCCCTCTTTTCTTTTCCGCACCAAGCCTTCTTGTAAAATCGGGTGTATAGCTCAGTTGGTAGAGCATTGGGCTTTTAACCTAATGGTCGCAGGTTCAAGTCCTGCTATACCCAAAACAAAAAAAACCACTCTTGTATTCGTAAGGATGCATAGTAGCCTTCAAAGAGCACTCTTTGGCCTTGAGAAAAGCCCCTTTCTCATCAACATCTCGACTTCGCTCGTTGTTTGAGGTCATTATAAAGGAGATCAGATCTGTCCCGGGAATCGAAGGATACAGAAATATGGAATCGAGCACAGATTATAGGAAACAAGCAAACAGAACAGGTTGGATCCCATCTTTAACTGCACAGAGCAGCAGCCTACTATTGATTGATGATCTTACCTTCCTGAGAGTCGAGGAACAGCAGATGAGATAGCCGAAAGGGGGGACCCCGGGTAATAGGTTTCCTTTTTGGGTTTAGGCTTGAGAGAAATCAGGAAATGAACTGAGCACTCCACAAGTATGGATTGGATTGTTTCATTCCGATACCAACTTTCATGCTGGAAGATAAGGTTGCCATACTGGGAAAGGGGGAAAGGAAATAGGATCCCCTCTCTTCTCTACAGGAATGAACTTCTCCTCGCCGACCACTGGCACTATACTTAGGTTAGGCGCAATAGGTGACTTAGGTTGGGTTGTCTGGATCAATCCTACAACGAATAGCTCTCTTTCCTTTTAATGGAACACTCACTAGATTCTGCTAAATAAGGATAACTGCAAAGATAAGCCGGGTCATCCGAAAATCAAGGAAATATTTCCTTGATTTTCTGCATGGCATATTTCCTATCATTTCACAACCTACTTTTTTTCTTAGTTAGATACTATAGCACCTTCCCTTCATGGGGAGATGTTTATATACCATCTAAATTCATTCATTCATTCATTACTTACTTGCTCTTCTTTCCCAGTGATCGGAATAGGGATTTCCATGGATTGTAGGCCCTCGATTGTAATGATGGTATCAATGAAAGATGAAATAACATGATACTATTTAAAGCAATGGTTGATAGAGCGAGGTCTAACCTTGATTGGGTAGACCGAGAAGCAAACCACTAAGCAACTGGACTGCAGCCCCGAGAAAACAAGCAGTTCGGAAAAGCAAGTCAGGAATACGGTGGCGATGCAGCAACGATACGCATTCCCGCAAGGGGTAGTGAAAAGCCATTAGGGGGAAGAGATAGGTTTCTTATTCTAAGCCAAATTACTATACCATAAGGAGATTACCATTATGAGATGACACTTGAGAGGGCACTTTAAAGTGATTGAACCCACTTTCCATGTTAGTTTAAGCAACAATATCGCTAGGGACCAAAGTAGTGAAAACGGCAGCTCCATTTTCCAAAACTTTCTGTCTCATAAGACTGTGAAACCACACAATTTGACATTCCCCTTGGGAAATAGGGAAAAACAGGCCCCGGATTCCGATAACTTATGTCTCGCCTAGTGGAAAAGTACACAATTGACTAAGAAGATTGGAAGGTGGTACGAAAATACTCATCGGGTCTTTCGTTCCAGCAGTCATGATATAGCTTCTAGCTTTGACCGCTCTTAAGGTGCCCGCACTCTTGGCTTGAATCGCCGACTTGTGTTTCGGTTTAACCGAAAAGCAGAATCCTATCATTTCACTACTCGACAGAGGCTCCTCATTCATCCATCGGATAGGACGCCCCATCTATGGACCAAGAGAACGAGATATTTACTTTTTTTACATCTGTAACTACATTCTCACATTTCTTTTTTGATCTCATGACTTTTTATGCGATCGGAAAACGAATGAGATCAGAAAGATAGGCGGACGACTTGACCATAAGGTCGGATGTTTCCGTGAGCAGTAAGCAGCGGATCTCCCCTTTTTGGGGGAAAGCTGGTGGCCCTTTTGGCGTGTTAATTCTTTCGACGGGGCGGCCTTCTTCGTTCGGTAGATCCGGTCGAGGTGGTTTTCGTTTACCAGCGCGTAGGTGGTCTAAGTTCCTATGACCGAGTCTTTCTGGCCCCTGTGAACATATTTTCTTAATGTATTAAAGAGGGCCTCTCTAACCGGTGAAAAGTGGTAGGTGTCCACTAACGGCTATTCCTGGCTCGGCTCCGATAACGCAATTCCGGGAGGAGTCGGTAGTTGGGCACTGGATCCCTTCGGACCTGGAGAACGTGTGACACTGGGTCGGGGTTTGGTGAACCAACAGGTCGCTCCTTTAGTTGAAGTATCGGGCCCCTTTTTCGTTGCCTAGGTTACACCTTCGGAATACCCCAGACGGGGATTTCGCTCTATTCCCCCCAATCTTCACTTTACGCCACGCCGACTCTCCGTCGTGGAATTAGACCAAGGGTCGAAGACCCATACCATAGGACCCCGTCTCCCGTATCTTATCTTTCGCGCGTAGGAGATCGAGACACAGCCTTAGGGCTATGGGGAAAGTGGATCGATTGCCCTAGAATTACAACTACGTAGAGGGTCTCTACAAGTCTATAAATAAGTTCCAAAAAATTGATCGGTAGTAGTCCGGTCGCACCCGAACAATAATATTCCAGAGGGAAATGCACCTAAGATCAAATATTTTGAGCCGGCTTCCGTGGAAAATTCAGACTTTCTTTTTGATGCTGCGATCACATAAAAACATAAACTTTGAAGCTCAATAGCTAAATACATGGCAATTAAATCATGAGCCGGGATCATTAAGAGCATACTGCGAGTAGGAAGTGGAATTAATACAATGAATTCAGAAGCATCAAACCTCTCTTTTTCGAAAAAATCGAAACACATCGAAATGGTACCAGCCGTACTTAATAATAGAAGGATTTGGCAGAAATATGTAAAATTGTCCCTCCTAAAAAATTATTCCAGAATAAATGGGCAATAGTTAGGAGAGGTGCGCCAGCGGCGAGCAGAAGCAAGGTTATTAGATACCGAAGGAAAGCCCGGCCAGAACCACACGTGCAAGTTTCCCTGCATGTGGCTCGTCCGTGATAACTTCTTCGGATTTGCGTGAACTAGCGGACCGATCACTAAGTGGTTAGTACCTCCAGCATGAGCGAACCTTTTCAGAACTGGTTAGGAATGGGCGCCACTATCCCAGCCCGGATCCAGCCAGGTTCTATTGATCATGTCCCCTTCCCAACAGTTGTATCTTGTCTTGGGGCGTCTTTCTTTGGCTTTACTATCAAGCCAGACGCGGCGCCCTTTCGCATTATCATCTACCGCCCTTTCTTTCCTCCCGTCCCTTCACGCATGAAGATCGTCGTATGTATGTTCGACTTCGGTTGCCGGTGCAATAGAATTGGCGGGAGTATATTATGGCAGGATCAGTCACCTGGGCAAACCAAAACCCTCCTCCAAGAAGAATTGTGCTATGCCCCCCCCGATATCCCTATAGAGCGAAAGAGCTGCCTGGTGATCCCTAGGTTGCAGCACGTCCGGTCGTTAACTCCTCGCTAGCTGCCGCCGTTTCTAGGACCGACCGACGCCTCACCTGCATGCACAGGTACCTACGTAGTGTAGTGTCGGTCGCACATTCATAATAGCGTTCGGACTCATGTGCCTTCCTGAACCAGGGGAGTTCCCTTGCTCCTGCTGCGTACGATTAGCCGGCCTTGCGGCGGCAAAAGGATTAGGACGTCCCCCCATGCTAAGGTTCCCTGCGGTCCGGCCGCATTAGGTTAGGGAGCTGGGCGATAATAGCTCCTCCGCATCCCAAGCGCGCTGCCCTCCTAGGCGCGCAACACTAAGTAATCCAAGCCAACCCACATTACTAACTAACGGTGGATAATCATCTTTCTTAGAGGTACTAAATACAACTCCATGAATGAGCAAAATGAAGGTTGCGTTAATGATAAAGATCTCTGGGGAAACCGCTAAAAAAGATTGAACATGTGGTTCCGAGTTTCGATAACTTCTTCTACTTTCATTTCCTCCGTCTTCCAAATCGCAGAGTTAATTCAAAAGCCTAGGTGTTATTACTGAGCTGCTGCTCTTTTTTCTCTAATTCCCTTCTCAGATCCTCCGACTACTCCTCCTTATCCTACTCACTCGAAGTTTCGTTGGTCATTTATTGTTTTTTTAGCCTCTTTGACAAAGTTAGTAAGAAGAAAAACCTCGATCTTCAGTACACTTCACACCCACACAATCTCTATTTGAAACTAACACTCCATTTCCAGATAGCGAGCGATCGCTCAGCAATGATACCGCGCCGGACGAAGTACCTATCCCCGGGGACCACGCTTTTTTACTTGTTTCCTTTTTTTTCTTTCTATACGAAATTAAGACGATTTTGTTTGTGTTCATGTTGGCGATTTCAGATGTGAATGAGGCCGGTCGTCTCCCCTTCCTACGGGTTCCCCAGTGACACATCAACCACGCCCCTTCCTTTTCTCCGATCATAAATAACCTGATCTCTTTCTTTCTAATTCATCCCCTTCTTTCTAATTCAAAAAAGAAAGGGGGGGGGGCGGTAAGGCAGGCTCGCAACTTACAAAGGGCACTCGCTGCTCGCAGGCCTGCTCTTTCTATTATGATTTCTATGTCTATGAAAGCTCCTTTGACTCCAGCCCCATAAGCTATTCTTTCACCTGCACCAGCTCTTGGTCTTTGTCCAGGACAAAGATATCGCAATAGTGGAATAAGGAAGTGCAAGTTGGCGATCGAAGCAAAGGAAAGATCAAGCCGAAGAGGATACCTGGGGCCATCTAAGACGGCTGTAGTAAATAGCTTACACGACTGATCAGGCTCATCAACCTATGGAACCTCACGCTATGTTGCTATGATTCTTTTATCACGAAAGCATGTCGAGCGAAGGAATAAAACGCGTACAACACGTGCAAGAAGAGACTTGCTAAAGAATTCGATGCCTCAAAGGATCCTGCAAAAGTGGAGTCCAAAAAGCACGAGTCGAGTCGGCGGTTTCAGATTCAGATAGTTCAGTTCAATCATCATCTGAGACCTTTCGGTGCCATTCCTTTTGAAAATGGTGTTTCTTTTGTAAAATAATTCGATGCCCCTGCGGAAAACCGAGTCAAGAAATAGGTAAGGGCCGGGTCAGAGGCGGAACAGACATTCAAAGCAACCGAACCATAGATCCAGCTTTGCAGGACAAGCATAACGAAAGTAAGCATTTGGCCAGCACCATATATTTTTCTTTTCACTTCTGCTGCATCGTCCGGACATCAAAAATAGCTGCATTAGCAGCATCTCGCTACAACTCCCTTGGCAACCCTAGCACCAACAGGAACAACTCAGTTCAAGCTAGCAACAACTAACAATTTCTACTTCCTCGAACAAGAGCTTGCTTTTAGTTCACGTTAGCTACATTCGTTTTAATAGAAAGATGGGAAAGGCTAGGTTAGCAGAAGACTATGCTTGTGCCACAAACTTATTGCTTCGGAGAAGCATTTCTTCAATGAATCTTACTCAGTACAGTATTCATAAGGGACCTGTATCTAAATATTCTATTCTAACATTCCAATTTTGGTTGGAAGTTTCTCAAATGAAAGAGCACAACCCTTTCCATCACTTCTCTACATACTGGCATTCGGAGCTAGGAGCAGAGAAGAGAAGTCAATCGGAAGAATCGTAAAAGCCTGGAGCTCAAACATTGCGTTCTACACTTTACTTTTGTTTTGTATCTCTGAAACAGGAGTGAAAAGAAATCAGCTCATCC